>NC_050573.1:273694550-273974550 GCF_011100635.1 Trichosurus vulpecula | reverse complement strand
TGTGATTTAACTGTAATATGATCATTCTCACATCTGAGGTAGAAGGAAATTGAAAGAGTTTTTAAGAACAATATATATGCACATAATACTTAAATTAAGAAATAAACATTGAGCACTCATAACATTTATATAAGCTGGGCAATAGACTGAATTTCACCAATAGTTTCAAATTACTGTTTCTATGTCAGTCAAAAATATCTAAGAAAAACAATAACACTGGAATGGAAGATGAAATTCTAAGCTTTATCTATGACTTTATCATGCCTGTGGTAATTTTTCTCATGGTCCTCACAGATCAAAAAATTCTAATCATTCCTCATCCTTTAGAAAACTAAAGTATATCACTTTAACTTCAGGATCCTAAATTTCCATAAGAATGTGTTGATGGCACAGGCACATCACCCCTTCATTTTCGTTTCTTTGTTTGGTTGGTTGGTTGGTTTTGTTCTTATTGTTTCCATGTCATTCCCTGTTCTTTTGCATTAATTATGATGTCTCATGTTTTCGAAACCTTACAAAAGATGTTTCAGAATCCTCTCATTGGTACATTGGTCTCCTAATTAATCTTTCTACTCTGTGGATAGTGTGCTGGGCCTGAATTCAGGAAGATCTGAGTTCAAATCCAGTCTCAAACAAAGCTCTGTGATCCTGGCAAGTCACTTAATTGCCTTAGTTACCTCATCTGTAAAATGGAGATAATAAATGCACCTGTTTCACAAGGTAAAATGTTTTGCAGACCTCATATAAATGCTAGCTATTATATTGTTATTTATGTCCTTCTGTAAATTCTCCATAGTCTATCTATCCTACCTACTGCATACCATTCTCTGGACCTTTAAATATTACCTACATTTACCAAGAGTTTAAAAATGAAAGTAATGTTAATTTTTTAATCTAAATTTTTTTTAAATTCTCAAGATTCCAAATCAAAATATAATAATTCCCATACCCCAACTCATTTTTAATTGGTTTAACCTATGCATGAAAACAATGTAAGAGAGAGAAAAAAATAGACTTAACTCAACATCCAACAAATTTCACCTATTATCCAATTGGTGCAATTGGGCCGATATTGGTCCTGGCTATGCACAGACATTATTAACTAGAATAGTGCAACATTATCTATCAGTTATCCTTCAATCTTTCTACAAAAACAATCTATTTACTTCTTCCAATCTTTCATTTCCTGAATAATTTTTGTGGCACTTCTTCAAAAGTTACTACAAATAGGACCTATATTTATGATATGGATTATTTGGGGTAATTTTACAGATACTAGAGGGAAAAGTATAACTACTAGGAAGCAAAAGTGCACTTGTGGTTGAAGGCAAAAACTCAAGATCTGATAGAAAATTAGAGTATTAAAAAAGAATGCTTAGATAAGCCCTAATTCTCCTCTGAATCCATGTCTTCTAGTTAAAGCAAAACCAATTAAAAAAGGGAAATATGTTATTTCTCAGAAGAAGAACTGTAACTAATACCTCACTCCATATAGCAAAATAAGGTCAAAATGGGTAAGTGACTAAGAAATAAAGGGCAATATAAGTAAATTAGGATAGGAATAGAAGGAATAGGATGGAAAATTTTGCTTGCCAGATATATGGACAAGGGAAGAGTTTATGAGCAAACAAGAGACAGAGACACTCCAAAATGAATAATTCTGATTACATGAAATTTAAAAAATTGCACAAACAAAACCAATATAGCTGAAATTAGAAAGAAAGAAAGAAAGAAAGAAAGAAACTGGGAAAAGGGCAAATTTACAACTAGTTTCTCTGACAAAAGCCTCATTTCTCAAATACATAGGGAACTGAGTCAAATTAAAAAAAATAAAATAAAATAAAAGCTATTTCTTCAATTGATAAACAGTCAAAGGATAGGAACAGGCAGCTTTCAAAAGAAGAAATCAAAGCTATCAATAGTCACATGAAAAAATACTCTAAATCACTATTGATTAGAGAAATGCAAATTAAAACATCTCTGAGGTAACACTTCACACCTATCAGAATGGCTAACATTATAGAAAAGGAAAATGACAAATGCTGGAAGGGTTGTGAGAAAATAGGAACACTGGTGGAGGAGCCAAGATGGTGGCTGGAAAGCAAGGGCTTGCTTAAGCTCTCCCCCAGGTCACTATAAACACCTATAAAAATGGCTCTGAACAAATTCTAGAGCTGCAGAACCCATGAAATAGCAGAGGGAAGCAGGGCTTCAGCACAGGAATGCCTGGATGGTGGCTGGGAAGGGTCTATTGCACGGAGCTGGGAACAGAGTGGAGCAGAGCACAGTGTGGGCCATGCCAGGACCAAGCAGACAGGCAGAAGAGAATGTAGTGCCCAGAATCAGTGAGCTGAGGCAGTTACCAGACTTCTCAATCCACAAACACCAAAGACAACAGAGCAGATTAGTGGGAAAGACTGCTGGGACAGAGTGAAAGGAGTCAGTGGTCAGCCATGGCCCTGGAGGCAGCAGAGGTGGTGCAGCTCTGAGGCTACTTCCAGAGCTACAGCTGCAGTTGCTTCTGGCCCCAGGCCCACCTGGTGGGAGGAATTAAGTGACAGATTAAATCGGGAGTGCAAAGCCTGCTTTGCCCTGCTTGGATCTGAGCCGCAATCCTGATTGGCAGTTCTTGGGGGAGAAGGAGCGCTGGTGTGGCAGAGCTTGCTGTGTAGAAGTAGCTCTGAAAATAGCAGCACAAGGCCCCTAAAGCTTGGGACAAAATACTCTCTACTCTACAAGCAGTCATACCCCGAAAAAAGTTCAAGAGTCAAGTAGTTGGCTGAGAACATGGCCAGGCAGTGAAAACAGTCTTAGATTCAGACTCAGACTTTGAAATCTTTTTTGGTGACAAAGAAGACCAAAACATACAGCCAGAAGAAGTCAACAAAGTCAAAGAGCCTACATCAAAAGCCTTCAAGAAAAATATGAATTGGTTTCAGGCCATGGAAGAGCTCAAAAAGGACTTGGAAAAGCTAGTCAGAGAAGTAGAAGAAAAATGGGAAGAGAAATGAGAGAGATGCAAGAAAGCCATGAAAAACAAGTCAATAACTTGCTAAAGGAGACCCAAAAAAGTAGTGAAGAAAATAACACATTAAAAAATAGTCTAACTCAAATGTCAAAAGAGTTCCAAAAAGCCAATGAGAAGACTGCCTTGAAAGGCAGAATTAGCCAAATGGAAAAGGAGACCCAAAAGACCACAGAAGAAAATACCATCTTAAAAATTAGATTGGAGCCAGTGTAAGCTAGTGACTTTATGAGAAATTAAGATATTATAAAACAGAACCAAAGGAATAAAAAAATGGAAGACAATGTGGAATATCTCATTGGATAAACCACGGACCTATAAAATAGATCCAGGAGAGAGAATTTTAAAATTATTGAACTACCTGAAAGCCATGATCAAAAAAAGAGCCTATCTTTCAAGAAATTATCAAGGAGAATTGCCCTGATATTCTAGAGCCAGAGGGTAAAATAGAAATTGAAAGAATCTGCTGATCACCTCTTGAAAAAGATTCTAAAAAGAAAACTCCTAGGAATATTGTTACCAAATTCCAGAGTTTTCAGGTCAAGGAGAAAAATACTGCAAGCAGACAGAAAGAAACAATTTGAGTATTATGGAAACACAGTCAGGATAACACAAGATCTAGCAGCTTCTACATTAAGGGATCAAAGGGCTTGGAATACAATATTCTGGAGGTCAATGGAGCTAGGATTAAAACCAAGAATCACCTACCCAGCAAAACTGAGTATCATGCTTCAAGGCAACATATGGATTTTCAATAAAATAGAGGACTTTCAAGCTTTCTCAGTGAAAAGACCAGAGCTGAATAGAAAATTTGACTTTCAAACACAAGAATCAAGAGAAGCATGAGAAGGTAAACAAGAAAGAGAAATCATAAGGGACTTACTAAAGTTGAACTGTTTTGTTTACATTCCTACATGGAATTATGATGTATGTAATTCATGAGACCTTTCCCAGTATTAGAGTAGCTGAAGGGAATATACATATATATATGCAGAGGGCACAGGGTGAGTTGAATATGAAGGGATGATATCTAAGAAAATAAAATAAAATTAAGGGATGAGAGAGGAATGTATTGGAATAAGGAGAAAGGGAAAGATAGAATGGGGTAAATTATCTCACATAAAAGTGGCAAGGAAAAGCAGTTCTATTGGAAGGGAAGAGTGGGCAGGTGAAAAGGAATGAGTGAATCTTGCTCTCATCGGATTTGACTTGAAGAGGGAATTACATGCACACTCAATTTGGTATCTTATCCCACAGGAAAGAAGGAGGAAGGGGACAAAAAAGGGGGATGATAGAAGGGAGGGCAGATAGGGGGAGGAGGTAATCAAAAGCAAACACTTTCAAGAAGGGACAGGGTCAAGGGAGAAAATTGAATAAAGGGGGACAGGCTAGGATGGAGGGAAATATAGTTAGTCTTTCACAACATGAGTATTGTGGAAGTATTTTACATAATGATACATGTGTGGCCTATGCTGAATTGCTTGCCCTCTTAGGGAGGGTGGGTGGGGAGGGAAGAAGGGAGAGAATTTTGAACTCAAAGTTTTAAAAGCAGATGTTCAAAGAAAGTTGTTTTTGCATGCAACTGGGAAATAAGATATACAGGCAATGGAGCATAGAAATCTATCTTGCCCTACAAGAAAGTAAGGGAAAAGGGGATGGGGGGAGTGGGGTGATGGAAAGTAGGACTGACTGAGGAATGGGACAATTGGAATATATGGCATCTTGGAGTGGGGGGGAGGGTAGAAATGGGGAGAAAATTTGTGATTCAAAATCTTGTGGAAATCAATGCTGAAAACTAAAAATATTAAATAAATAATAAAATATGGAAAAATTACTATGAGGACAATATAAAAATATACTGTAAAAAGATGTATCCTAACATCAAATTTTAACATGTGTTTTGATCCAATGAATATTTTGTAAAGGGTAATATATCTCTCACTTGCTACAGTGTCAAACCCACTGCTGTCCTTTGTAGTCAAATGTCATCCCTGTGGTAGGAAGGTATTAGATACCCCATTCCCCACCTCATTCCTTTCCAGAGGCAGGGAACAGATTTTCATTGTAGCATGCCTACTTATAAAGCCATTTTTTTGATAGCTTTGATGTCCACATTATTGGTGTCTTATGCTAGAAGCATTATAAATATAGTGAAGATAATAAAGAGAAAAGCTTTCCTAACAAAAAAAAAATAAAGAAAATAGGAACACTAATGCATTGTTTATGGAGTTGTGAACTAATCCAACCATTCTGAAGGACAATTTGGAACTATGCCCAAATGGCTATAAAACTGTGCATTCCCTTTAACCCAGAAATACCATTACTAGGTCTGTATGCCAAAGAGATCAAAGAAAAGGAGAGAGGACCTGCATGCATAAATATATTTATAGCAGCTCTTTTTGTGGTGGCAAAAAATTGAAAATGAGGGGATGTCCATCAATTAGGGAATGAACGAATGATATATGATTGTGATGGATTACCGCTGTAATATTAGAAATGATAACCAGGATGATTTCAGAGAACCCTGAGAAGATTTGTATAAACTGATACAAAATGAAGTGAGCAGAACCAGATCATTGTTCACAGTAACAGCAATATTATAATGATAATCAACTGTGAAAGACTTAGCTACTCTGATCAAGACAATGATCCAAGACAATTCCAACAAACCCATGATGAAAAATGTTATCCACCTCCACTTCAAGGGAGAAAGAGAAGTGCTGAACTCTGAGTGCAAAATGAAGCATATTTATTTCATTTTATTTGTGGTTCTTATTTTTTATTCTTTTTTTTTGTTTCTTACCATATGGCCAATATGAAAATAAGCATGACTTCACATGTATAATTGGTATAATATTGCTTGCCTTTTCAGTGGGTGGCAGAGGAGCTGAAGGGAGGAAGAGAATTTGAAACTCAAAATTTGGGGGAAAATGGATGTTAAAAATAAATTAATAAAAAACAAACTGCAGGAAAATACTGTTCTCTGAGCAAGGGATTGAGGGTAGAAAAAGATCTTGGGAAAGAATTCAGACCTCTGAGTCTTGCCAAAAAAGAAAGGAACAAAATTAATAACTCTCTCCTTTTGGATGAACAGATTTTTTAATTATCTTATGAAGAAGCAACAAGATTTAGTGGAAAAAATAAAGAACACCTGAGTTTGAATTCCAACTCTGCTATATTATCTTCATGACCTTGGGCAAGCCATTTTCCTTCTCTGATCTTCAATTTCCTCATCAATAAAATGGGGGTTTCTATCCAATCTCTCTCACAAGGTAATTGTGAGAATCCAATGAGATTAAGCCTTTTCTACATATAAATATAAGTACCTTATTTTATTTAATTTAATATGTTATGGTATTCTATCATGGATTATTTTCCAAGAATGAATCTTCCCTACATTGCAAGAGCATATTGTATAATACACATGTAATTCCATTAGTTGGATATTTATTGAATTGAATGAGCCTTCTTATAAAGCTGTCCAGGGGCATTTTGATATTCTCTTTATTATTAGTTTTAGTTGACTGCCTCTCATCTAACCAATCTAAAAGCATACATCATGGCACTTACTATGTACAATTCACTGTTTTAAGCACTGTGTAAACAAAGACAAAAACAAATGAAATAGTCCCTGCTCTTTTTAAAAAATAATTAATTAATTTTTAATTTTTAGCATTCACTTCCATGAGATTTTGAATTTTGAATTTTCTCCCCTACTCTCTCCTCCCCCCTCCTCAAGATGTCATGCAATCTGATATAGGCTCTACTTATATATATATATATTCTTATTAAACATATTTTCACATTAGTCGTGATGTAAAGAAGAGTTAGAACTAATGGGAGGAACCACAAGAAAGAAGAAACAAAATGAAGCAACAAAAGAAAAGGAGAGCAAATAGTATGCTTCCATCTGCATTCAGACTCAAAAGTTCTTTCTCTGGACGTGGATAGTATTTTCCATCATGAGTCTTTTGGGGGTTTTCTTAGGTCCTTGCATTGCTGAGAAGGGCTATGTCTATCAGTCAGTCATCACACAATGTGGCTGTTACTGTGTACAATGTTCTCCCGGTTCTGCTCATTTCACTCTGCATCAGTTGATATAAGTCTTTCCAGGTTTTTTTAAAGTCTGCCTGCTCATCATTTCTTATAGTGCAATAGTATTCCTTACATTCATGTACCACAACATGTTCAGCCATTCCCCAGCTGATGGATATCCCCTCAATATCCAATTTTTTGTGACCACAAAAACAGCTGCTATAAATATTTTTGTACGTGTGGGTCAATAGTTTCTGCTCTTGTGGAGATTATATTTTCCTGGGAAAGACAATGTATATTTGCAATATATAGGTATAAAAAAATATGCCCAATCATTTAGGTAGAGAAGGATCTAGGATGCACCACTAGAGACAACTGTTCTGCCATAGTCTAGTTTGCAGGAAAATGATAGATTTAGAGTTGGAAGAAATATTATATTCATCTAGTCTAACCACCTCATTCTATAGTTAAGGCAATTGAGACTCCATAGAAGATAAGTGACTTACCCAAGGTTACACAGGAAGTGAGTAGCAAAGCTTAGATTTGAATTCCAGATCTCAGATTTTGAATCCCACACTATTTTTGCTGTACCTCCAAAGGAAATAAGTGAAAAATATAGACAGGCCTTGTAATTCAGATTTTTGATCAAAAAAGCCTAAAGGAAAGGGCTACAGCTCTGTTCTGTGTTTTAAAAAATAATATATCTGTTTCTTTTCACCTTTCAGAGATAGCACATAGAAAAAGTAAAGGCAATGACAACCTTGGTTGCCCTGACAGCAATGAATTCCAGATTTGTCCGGTTGTTGTTGTTCCAATGAAGAGCTCTGCCTTCATAATTTTGACTTTAAATGACTCTTAAGAGAAAAGACAGAATTGCATACTTCTCCAAGAACATTAAAAATGAAGTCTATTATCTGTAGAATTACCAAGATCATATGTCTTTTCCAGTGCACCAACTATTTAATAAGTGAAATTTGCAGAAGAAAAGAGTTAAGTATACCTGCTTCTCCCTCTTATGTTCTCCTACATGGGTTGAACTAGAAAAAAATATACATATATATATATATATATATATATATATATATATGTATACACATATGTGGATATACACACATGTACACACACACTCACACACACATATATATGTATATATATGCATATATATATTCTATTGGGATATGAGATGTATGATGTTTTGGTTGAAAATCTTGAATGCTTTTATTCACATAATTTGGGAAATCCATGTTAATTTCATCTTTAAAATTAATGATGAAAGCTTACTTTTTCCTCTGGGAAATCCTACCTTATTAAGCTCACCCAAATCTAATAGGCCTTTTAACTTAAGATCTCTGAAAATCTATAAACATAACATGTTATATTTATTTGAACTTATCCTTGTATTTACTTTGTAAGTGCTTTTCCATTTCTTTTTGTTGTGTATCCAAATCTGAACAATAAACTCCTTGAGGTCATGAACCATTTTTGTTTCTTTTCTGACATCCAAGGCCCATTGCTATAGTAGCTAGTAGAGTGCTTAATAGGTGCCTCAATAAAGTTGATAGACACTAGAAAAGCAATTATAACGGCACTACAGAAGACTGGAATGATCAACTAATAATATTTATAGAAAATCTTTGCAAAGATATTTAAAAATAGACTCAATATTCATGTTTATAAAATGGCAAAATAGAGTCTACCCTGAGAGGTATTTATTTAGTCCAAATTTCTATTGTGTTCTCAGGATTTATCCACAGCAATCTTGTATCATTTAAATCTGTTCCCAGGTAAAGTACTTACATAAATGTCTTATATCTTAGCTACTCTATGGTAATGTTTTTACTAATAGTTAATATTCACACCAACTAGTACAACCTCAAATAGATTCTAGGAAGAAATCTATTTATAGAGTGTGTTCCTAATAATAACCTGATGAAAATACAATTGTGTAATTCATTTTCACATCTGGCATTTAAGATATTGTGCTTCAAATCTTTTGCAAGAAAATGAATTGGTTGTTTTAAGTGGAAAAATTCTCTGATTTTTAAAAGTTATTTAACAAAGCTGTTTAGCTCAGATATTTGTATCTTTGGTGATGGGGGCAGGGGTAGTAAAAGGAGATCAACAGTATAGATTTGGATCTATAGGATCTGTTATTCTATTTAAGTAATATCCATGTCCATTTTGGAATGCTATAAGTTGTGAGTCAGATTTACTCAGGACCCAAGGAGTAAAAGCTTCAGCTTAATTCCCCAGTCATTTTTCTGGGGTTTTATCATTGTTGTTATTGTTAGGTTGGGGTGGGGGATGGTGGGCATGGGCTATTTTTGAATGGAGAAGAAACCTTAGGAATCTGAAGGTTAGATTTTCTTTTTTTCACATACTAGATAAGCAAATAGTATCTAAGCAAGTAAAAAGAGATTTACACCTTTTTCTCAAACTGCACAGAGGAAAGCATTGTAAAAGCCAAAGTGAATCAAACAAGATTATAGAATCCCAGGACTTAGAACTTTGAGATACAAAAACAGTAATGACAAGCAAATGTTTAACCCTAAATCATAACAGAAAGAAAATCCAGGATTTTTCTAAATATTTATTTAAAAACCATTGAGAAAAGAATAAAAAAGATAATCTGTCATATTTTTCAACTTTCGCACTAGCTTGCACCTTATTCTTATGGTTTTTCTTTAATTGATTTCACTTCTATCATAATTTTGTTTAAAATAAATGTCTACATTGTTTATTATATGATCCAAGACATCTGTTACCCACAATTGGAAAAAATGTACTAGTAAGGCCTACATCATCCTAAGTACCACCATCTACAAGGGTAGGTAAGACTGAGATTATAACTTAGTTAACTTATTAACTTAGTTATCATATTGAGTGCCTATCATATTACTACACATTCTTGGTTACTTTAAAAATGTTTGTTGAAACCAAAATGAAAAATCTAAAAAGAAATAAGCAGCTTCTAGAAAATTCAGCTCTATTAAATGACAACAACCATCACTGAAACTTGGAACTCTAAACTCAATGATATGTAGAATTTCTGAAAACTCACTAAAGAATAACATTTACTAGATAATAGTGACAATAATCACAATTTAGATATTAGTCATAATATACATTTCAATGCCTGTCTGAATGGTGGGCTTAGGGTTAAGTACGGGATAAGTATGTTGTAGTCATCTAGGACATAGAATTTGAAGAATATTGATAAAAGATTCATCCACTGTCTTAGATCTACTTGAAATAGCTTTTTAACAGGTAAGAAAAGAGCATGACAGGGTAAAACAAATCACTTAATGCTACTGTGGAAAGCCCTAAAACTATAGCAGCATGGTGACATGATGTGGAAGGAAAAGAAGGGGAAAATAGACACCTTTTCTGAGCATATTAACATAGAAAGCATGGAAGAACACAATTCACACTTTCAATAGTCAGAATCTAAAATAAAACAGAATCTAGTCCAACTTCTCTGAAGTGAATTAGCAAGTGAAACAAAGTATGCTAAGTCCAACAGTTTATGAGAATCACTTCCTCCTCATTTCAGAATTTTCCTTTGCTTTCTTTGGTAGTTTGAAAGCCTAGGAAAGTTTTTTTTTGTTTGTTTCTGAAAGAGGTGATTCAATAATTTGTGGGGAATAGGATGAAGAGAATTGATGGACAAATTCAATAAAGGGCAAAAAACAGTGAATTGATCAAGCTCCACTCACCTCATCCCCTTTTTCTCTTCCCCATATCCAATTTAACAGTACACAATCTGATGTTTCCCTAATGCACAAAGACAATTACATGAGCAGAGACCAGGGAAAGCATTTACTTTTACACTGTAAAGTTTACAGAATTATTCATAGTTTAAAAAAAACTCATCACCAGATGATAAACATTTAGAGAGAGAGAAACGAAAATGCTAAAAATGCTTTTCTTCTCTAATACACATAAAAGTTTGATTAAAACTTAATTAGCTCTAGGGCATTGGTTTTCAAACTTAATGAAGTAAAGGAGATATTTTTATGGAAAAATGTGTGCCCCACAAACACTTTTTATAAAACATGCACTTCAAATAATATCCCAGCTTTTATTTTATTCAAAACAAATCAAGAATTTACTATTATTAACATAATATACAAATCTTTTTTTAAAAAAATAAAAAGTAACATTCAGATATTTGTATATTTATTAAAAAATTATGTTATCATTTAAGAAAAATAATAAGACCATTATTAGTCTGATGTTTGAATTCTTTTGTGGCATGACTTCTCAACTTGTGATGTCACTCATGATAATGCCACTCATAATTATTTTCCAAACACTAATCAAGACCAATAGTCTGTATTCATAACAACTATAGCAACAAACTCCCATTTTGCATGAATAAGAAATTCAGATATGAGGAAAAATTGCTTCACTTTTGTCAACTAATGTACTCTTCATTCACCATAACCAAAATACAGTGAGATTGTCTCATTCAAATATTTATTTAAACATACTATCACAAGATAAGTCTATTAACATTATTTTTCTAAAGGAGTAAGAATAAATGCATCCTATTTGTCCATAGCAAATGTATTCCTTATCTATCCTTACTCAGAAATATCCAGTTTTTTAAAACAAAATGAGAGTAGCTTCTCTGGGTCAATCAAGAAGGTATTTTTTCTAGTTTTATTTTTCAAATCAAATGCTTTCTTTTTTAAAATGGGGACCATATTAAATATCATTTTAATATGTTTTGTAAATATATTTTTGAAACTGCATTTGCACATTGTGCATTTTCATAAATTCAATAACTATCTTTTTGTATCAGAGTATGAATTTGAGCAACGTGCATTGATTCATTTGTGACATTCTTTTTTTAGCCCACCAAAAATACAAATTTCAGGAGAAAATTTTTATTAGAAAATGAATTTGCTTTATATTAATTATTATCACTAAAATGCTATTTTTTATTTAGGGTAACTCTTTTTGTGGTGGCTAAGAATTGGAAATCAAAGGGATGCCCATCAATGTGGGAATGGCTAAACAAGCTATGATATATGATTGTAATGGAATACTATTCTGCTGTAAGAAATGACAAGCAGGATGATTTCAGAAAAAACTGGAAAGACGCACATGAACCGATGCTGAGTGAAATGAACAGAACTAGGAAAACATTGTACACAGTAATAGTCACAATGTGAATGACTGATTTTTATAGATTTAGCTCTTCTCAGCAATGCAAAGACCTAAAACGATTCCAAAAAACTCAGAATAGAAAATGCCATCTGCATCCAGAAAAAGAAATATGGAGTCTGAATGCAGATCAAAGAAGATTGTTTTCTTCTTTTTTTTGTTTTGTTTTATGTTTTTCTTTCTCATGGTTACTCCAATTCATGCAAATTCTTCTATACAACACAAATAATGTGAAAATATGTTTAATAAGAATGTATATGTAGTGCCTATATTGGATTGCACGCTGTCTTGGAGAGAGGGAGGAGAGAGAGGGGAAGAAAATTTAAAACTTATGGAAGTGAATGTTGAAAACTAAAAATAAATAAATTAACTTTAAAAAAAAAGGAAGAAAAACCTGGAAAGACTTATATGAACTGACACAAAGTGAAGTTAACAGAACAAGGGAAACATACATAGTAACAGTAATGTTGTTTGATTGTGAATGACTTAGCTATTCTCAAAAATAACATATTACCTAACTCCAGAAAAAGAACTAATATTGTTTGAACACAGATCTTTCTTTCAATCTTTTTCTTTTGAGTCTTTTTGTACAAAATGACTAATATGGAAATGTTATACATGATTGCACATGTATAACCTATATCTGATTGCTTACCTCTCAAGAAGGGGGAAGGAATTGAAGAAGGGATAGAATGTAGAAATCTAAACTTTAAAAAACCAAAATGTTAAAACATTGTTTTAACATGTAATTGTGGGGAAATAACACACAAACATATGTAATATATAGATATATATGTGTGTATAATATATATGCTTTCTTTTAGCTAAATTTTTGAAATATTTTGGCATGGGATTGTGGGGGCTGCTAAGTTTATTGCTCTTATTTGGGGAAATGTATGTAGCTCCCCAGTCACATTTCTTTATGTAAAGGATTGTTTAGCACTGAATATATTTTCTTCAGTGGTCTTTTGGACCTCCTTTTCCATTTGGCTAATTCTGCCTTTCAAGGCATTCTTCTCATTGGCTTTTTGGAGCTCTTTTGACATTTGAGTTAGTCTATTTTTAAGGTTTTATTTTCTTCAATATTTTTGGGGGTCTCCTTTAGCAAGTCATTGACTTGTTTTTCATGATTTTCTTGCATCACTCTCATTTCTCTTCCCAATTTTTCCTCTTCTTCTCTTACTAGCTTTTCCAAATCCTTTTTGAGCTCTTCCATGGCCTGAGACTAGTTCATGTTTTTCTTGGATGCTTTTGATGTAGGCTCTTTGACTTTGTTGACTTCTTGTGGCTGTATGTTTTGGTCTTCCTTGTCACCAAAGAAAGATTACAAAGTCTGAGTCTGAATCTGAGTGCATTTTCACTGCCTGGCCATGTTCCCGGCCACCTACTTGAGGTATAACTGCTTGTAGAGTAGAGAGTACTTTGTCCCAAGCTTGAGGGGCTGCGCTGTTGTTTTCAGAGCTATTTCTGCACAGCAAGCTCTGCCACACGAGCCCTCCTCCTCCCCCAAGAACTGCCAACCTGGACTAGACTCAGATCTAAGCAGGCTCTGCACTCCTGCTCTGATCCACTGCTTAATTCCTCCCACCAGGTGGGCCTGGGACCAGAAGCAACTGCAGCTGCAGTTCTGTAGCTGCACGTCCTCTGCTGTCCCCAGGGCTGTGGCCTACTGTGAACTCCTTTCCCTCTGTCCCCCACAGTTTTTCCCACTAATCTTCTCTCTTGTCATTGGTGTTTGTGGGTTGAGAAGTCTGGTAACTGCCACAGCTCAACGATTCAGGGCACTAGGGCCTGTTCTGCCCGGCTGCTGGTCTGCTTGGTCCAGGCACAGCCCACATTGGGCTCTGCTCCCCTCCACTCCCAGCTCAGTGCTATAGACCTTACCGCAACCATCTAGGCTGTCCTGGGCTGGAGCCCTGCTTCCCTCTGCTATTTTGTGGGTTCTGCAGTTCTAGAATTTGTCCAGAGCTATTTTTTATCATTGTTTGGAGGGTCCTGGGGGAGAGCCCTAGGCAAGTCCCTGCTTTCCAGCCACCATCTATAATGTTATTATTAAAGAATTGTTTTTAAAGACCAATAAAATTAAGAAATCAATAACCAGTTTATTTTGCTGACAGGGAAATGAACATTATAATCAAAACCAAACATGAAAGGGGACAACCAGAAAAAAAAAACAATTCTCAAGCATAGTTACACATCGTTACATGACAGCAAAACTGAACATTTTGGTGAAATGGGTTGATATCTGCAAAAATGAAAAATGTTTAAGTGGATAAAACCAGAAATCAAAAATCTATAAAACCCAATCTCAGAGGGAAAAAATGAATAAGCCATAAATGAACTGCTGCAGAGAAAAAGCACCAATAACAGAGAGATCCTCAAGTGAATTCTTTCAACAAATAACCCATATACTATATCACCTTTTCAAAAATAGGAAAGGAAAGCATTCTGCCTACTTCTTTGTACCCCAAAGTTATGGTCATGGTACCAAAGTCAGGGAAGGTGAAATTCTTCCAGCCCTATGCTAAAAACAAGTTTAGATAGTGTTCAATTTTCTGTTTGCTTCAGTAACTTTAAATAGCTTAGAATTCTATAACTAAAATTCTATTCTTTCTCTCTTAAAACATTTTCTTGAGGAAGCTCTTAGGCAAAGCTGTTAAAACCCATTGCCATAAGCTAAGATATTTGAGGAAGATTAAGCTAAATAAATATATAAGTGGTAACTGTTCTGTACCTAGGAGAAAAAGAAAGGGATGCTACCCAGCTCCGTGGTTGGAGGAATTTAGACATAAGATTTTATGCTCCCTGTACATGACAGGATGCTTCCATCCTTGTGGTCTAAAAAGATCTAGAAAGTGGAAGTTAGAATGAGATGAGATCTTTCCAAATGGGCAAGAAAGACTTGGAAGCAGCTACAATTCCCATTTGTGGACTTGGGGACCAATTAATCAATCAAAAAAACAAGCACTCACTATGTTCCGGGTACTATGCTAAGCACTGGGGATACAAAGAAAAGCAAAAATATAGCCACTGCTCTCAAAGAGCTCACATTATGATAAGGGAGACAACATGCAAATGATTATGAACATAGAAGATATACACACTAAAAATGGAAGGTAATCTCAAAGGTAAAATCACTTGAAGGAAGAAAAGGGATGGGAAAAGCCTCACACAGCAGGCAGGATTAGAGCTAACTCTTGAAGAAAACCAAGGAAGCTTGAAGGCAGAGGTGAGGAGAGAGAACATTTCATACAAGGGGCATAGATAGTGGAAAAGCAAAGTCAGGAGATGGAATATTGTATGTGGGGAGGAGAACAAAAATTTCATGGTAGCTGGATCAGAGAATAAACCTGTAAGAAAACCAGAAAGGTAGGAAAAGCTGAGGTCATGAAGGGCTCTAAAAGCCAAACAGAGGGTTCATTTGATCATGGAAGTAATAGGGAGCCACTGGGGTTTACTCAATAGGGAGGTGACAATCAGACCTGAGCTCTTCAGGAAAATCACTATCAGCTAAGTAGAGGATGGATTGGACTGGGGAAGGCTTCAGGCAGAAGAATCAGTTAAAAGACTATTATAATAATCCAGGCAGGAGATGATGATGGCCTCTAGTAGGACAGAGCAGTGTGAGTGGAAGGAAGGGGACAGATATTGTAAAGAAGTGGGGGTGCGGGAGGATGACAATTTGGCAATAGATTTCACCTATAAGGTAAGTATGAGTTAGAGGCTGCCTATTTTATTGAGACTGAGTTTGGATGCCTGGGACTGTACATTTTCATTGTGTATTTACATTGCACTAGAACAAATAGCCATATTTTACACTAATATAACTTCCAATAGTTTGAATATGAATTCATATGAACAGATCAGGGGATTCATTGTTCATAATAATTGGAACACAGCTCTAATAGAAAAATGGCGGAATGGATGGTTTGGGTCAATATTGCTTCCTTATAAGGAGGGAGAAAAAGGAAGCCAGAAACCAAAGTAAAGAGCAAGTGCTAGGATATAGAGAATCCTCACAGCTTAGTTGAGTGAAACATACACAAAACATCACAGGAGACTTAGTCTATAATCAGGAGGCCAAAATTATGATTGGGATTATGCTATGTTATGTTATGAAAACTCAACTACTAGGTCCTTCTAAGTCTTGTCTTCTCTATCTAGACATGCCTAAGCACTGCATCAACTCATCCTTACATGACATGGTTTTCTGTTCCTGCACAATCCTAGTCATACTCTTCTGCAATACAAATTTTCTGTATCCTTCCTAAAATGTGGCACCCAAAAGTAAGCACAACAGTGCTTCAGAAATGACTTGGCCAGGTTGCAGTATATACAACAGCACTGTCACATCCTTTGTTATAGGAGTTATACCTTTCAATGTAGCCCAACACCACAGCTTGTATGTTTGTTTTGATTGCTATATTACACTGTTAACTTATTTCAAATGAAATGAATTTTGTTTATTCTTCACCATTTTAAGTATACCACAGAAATCACAGATTTATCCAAAATCGCAATTTTATCTTTAATAAAAGTCTACCCAATTTCAAGAATTACCTGGGGAAGCAAAATTATAGGGTGGTTAATCAAAATGTTTCATAGATCCTTTATCCAGTATTTAATAATGATGACAGTATTTATGTTCACATATACATAACAAAAATAATAATTAAAATATACCTAGTGAATAATGAAGGTATAGTTTATCTTTAGTCCTTCTAAAGAGAGATTACTAAATGGACCACCATCAATTAGCAATTTATGCTTACCTGGAGCGTCCTCAAAATTCAAAGATTTAATTATTTCCATAAAATTCCTCCTCACTTATAGAGTTTTCAAATGGGACTTATTTAGAAACTTAAAGATTAAATTACTTAGGGGGCAGAGCCAAGATGGCGGCTGGAAGGCAGGGACTTGCTTAAGCTCTCCCCCAAATCCTTCCAAACACCTGTAAAAATGGCTCTGAACAAATTCTAGAGCTGCAGAAACCATGAAATAGCAGAGGGAAGCAGGTCTCCAGCCCAGGACAGCCTGGACGGTCTCTGGGAAGGGTCTATCGCAAGGTGCTGGGAGCGGAGACTCAAACCCAGACTCTAGAATCTTTTTTTGGTGACAAAGAAGATCAAAACATACAGCCAGGAGAAGTCAACAAAGTCAAAGAGTCTACATCAAAAGCCTCCAACAAAAAGCAGGGCTCTAGCCCAGGAAAGCTTGGATGGACACAGGGAAGGTTCTATCGCACGGAGCTGGGAGCAGAGCAGAGTAGAGCCCAGCATGGGCCATGCCAGGACCAACCAGAACAGGAGCCAGGCAGAACACGCCACAGGGCCCTGAATCATTGAGCTGTGGCAGTTACAGGACTTCTCAACCCACAAATGCCAAAGAAAACAGAGAAGGTTAGTGGGAAGAACTTCTAGAACCTAGTGAAAAGAGTGCGCCATCAGCCCCAGCCCGAGGGGCACAGAAGTGGCGCAGCTCTGGGGCTGCTTCTAGCTGCAGTTGCTTCCAGCCCGAGGACCACCAGGTGTGAGGAATTAAGCAGTGGATCAGAGCAGAAATGCAGAGCTTGCTTGGATCTGAGTCTAGGTCCAGGTTGGCAGTTCTTGGGGGAGGAGGAGGGCTGGTGTGGCAGAGCTTGCTATGTAGAAGTAGCTCTGAAAACAGCAGCACAAGGCCCCTAAAGCTTGGGACAAAGTACTCTCTACTCTACAAGCAGTCATACCCTGACAAAAAGATCAAGGGTCAAGTAGTTGGCTGGGAACATGAACAGGCAGCAAAAATGGTCTCAGATTCAGACTCAGACTTTGGAATCTTTTTTTGGTGACAAAGAAGATGAAAACATGCAGCCTGAAGAAGTCAACAATATCAAAGAGCCTACATCAAAAGCCTCTAACAAAAATATGAAATTGGTCTCAGTCCATGGAAGATCTCAAAAAAGGATTTGGAAAAGCAAGTAAGAGAAGTAGAGGAAAAATTGCAAAGAAAAATGAGAGTGATGCAAGAAAATCATGAAAAACAAGTCGATGACTTGCTAAAGGAGGCCCAAAAAAATACTGAAGAAAATAACACCTTAAAAATAGACTAACTCAAATGGCAAAAGAACTCCAAAAACCCAATGAGGAGAAGAATGCCTTGAAAGGCAGAATTAGCCAAATGGAAAAGGAGGTCCAAAAGACCACTGAAGAAAATACTACCTTAAAAATTAGATTGGAGCAAGTGGAAGCTTTATGAGAAATCAAGATATTACAAAACAGAACCAAAGGAATGAAAAAGTGGAAGACAATATGAAATATCTCATCGGAAAAACCACTGACCTGGAAAATAGAGCCAGGAGAGATAATTTAAAAATTATTGGACTACCTTAAAGCCATGATCAAAAAAGAGCCTAGATATCATCTTTCAAGAAATTATCAACGAGAACTGCCTTGAGATTCTAGAGCCAGAGGGTAAAATAGAAATTGAAAGAATCCACTGATCACCACTTGAAAAAGATCCCAAAAAGCAAACTCCTAGGAATGTTGTTGCCAAGTTCCAGAGTTCCCAGATCAAGGAGAAAATACCACAAGCAGCCAGAAAGAAACAATTTGAGTATTGTGGAAACACAATCAGGATAACACAAGATCCAGCAGCTTCTACATTAAGGGGTCAAAGGGCTTGGAATATGATATTCTGGAGGTCAATGGGCCTAGGATTAAAACCAAGAATCACCTACCCAGCAAAACTGAGTATCATGCTCCAAGGCAAAATACAGATTTTCAATAAAATAGAAGACTTTCAAGCTTTCTCAGTGAAAGGACCAGAGCTGAATAGAAAATTTGACTTTCAAACACAAGAATAAACAAGAAAGAGAAATCATAAGGGCCTCACTAAAGTTAAACTGTGTTGTTTGCATTCCTACATGGAAAGATGATGTGTGTAATTCACGAGACCTTTCTCAGTGTTAGGGTAGTTGAAAGGAATATACGTATATATAGACAGAGGGCACAGGGTGAGTTGAATATGAAGGGATGATATCTAAAAAAATAAAATCAAATTCAGGGATGAGAGAGGGAGAAAGGGAGAGGTAAAATGGGGTAAATTATCTCACATCAAAGTGGCAAGAAAATGTAGTTCTGTTGGAAAGGAAGAGGGGGCAGATTGCGAGGGAATGAGTGAATCTTGTTCTCATCGGATTTGATCTGAGGAGCGAATAACATACACACTCAATTGGGTATCTTACCCAACAGGAAATTAGGGGGGAAGGGGATAAAAAAGGGGGGATGATAGAAGGGAGGGCAGATGGGGAGGGGGAGGTAATCAAAAGCAATCACTTTTGCAAAGGGACAGGATGAAGGGAGAAAATTGAATAAAGGAGGACAGGATAGGATGGAGGGAAATATAGTTAATCTTTCACAACATGAGTATTGTGGAAGTGTTTTACATAATGATACATGTGTGGCCTATGTTGAATTGCTTGCCTTCTTAAGGAGGGTGGGCGGGAAGGGAAGAGGGGAGAGAATTTGGAACTCAAAGTTTTTGCATGCAACTGAGAAATAAGATATATAGGGAATGGGACATAGATGGGATATAGATATCTATCCTGACCTACAAGATAGTAAGGGGAAAGGGGATGGAGGGGGGAGTGGGGTGACAGAATGGAGGGCTGACTGGGGAATGGGGCAATCAGAATATATGGCATCCTGGAGTTGGGGGGAGGGTAGAAATGGGGAGACAATTTGTAACGCAAAATCTTGTAGACATCAATGTTGAAAACTAAAATATTAAATAATAAAATAATTGTTAAGAAAAAGAAGATTAAATTACTTAAAGAACCATTATCTCAGTAGATATATGACTAAAAGATAGTAATAAACAGTTTTCCACAAAAGAAAGCATCAGATAGTCAAAAGCTATATGAAAAAAATTTTACATCCCTAATATGAGAAAAAGAAATTAAAACCTTTACCTATAAGGTTTAAAAAATTTATAAATGATGGAAATTCTCAAGTATTATTGAGGCTGATGAAAGGAAGACAGTAGATTATTACAGATTTGAATGCATTCAACTATTCTAGAATAAAATTTCAAATTTTACAAGAAGTTAATGCCATTGGATTCAGTAATCCTCTTAATGAGTATAAACAATCAAGGAAGTCAAATATAGAAAAGAAGTTACTACATAAACCAAAACAATCATGGTAGGAGAACACTAGGAACAAAATAGGTATCCATCAATTAGAAAATGACTCAACCATAAAGTGTCATATGCTTGTAATGGAATGCTACTGCACCATGAGAAACTATGAAATATTTGTATGAACTGATAAAGATTGAAATATGGAGAATAAAACTTATACATAGTTATTATGAGAATTCAAACTGAAAAGCAATCACTCATATAATGGCCAATCTTGGCACCAGAAAAAAGATAACAATAAAAACTGTATGCCACTTAGTAGAAAGATGGGAAACTATAAATGAATGAATGAAAATTAAATGAATAAATGAATGAAAATGTATTTATTAAGCAATTATTATATGTCAAGTTCTGTGCTAAGTTTTAGGTATACACATACAAAAGTAGAAATAGACCTTGCCCACAGTAAACCTGCATGCATTGGTAGAGACAGCACATCCTAAGATAATTGTACTCAGGGCTATTTTATTTCAGAGAGTCACAAGATTGTAATTGGAGTCATTATGGAGTAAGTGACACATACCTTCCAACAGCAATGACAGTATTGCTTTGATGATAGTTCCAGATCTAGAGAGAAGAAGAAAGAAGTATAAGCACCCAATGACAAGACAGCTGGTGCTGGTAGGAAGCAAAATGAGAAATGCCAAGAGCCTAGATATAATGACATGTGACACTTATCAACCAGGATGTTATTGGTACATTTGAAGCCTAGGGCAGGGGTTCTGGAACTGAAAAGGCTAATTCTTTGAGGGTATGGTCATTTCTTGCATATGCTATCAAAAACAGTCACTTATTCAATTGGTTTTACTTGACTATTTTTCTTTGTTACAAGGGCATGTTCAATGTGAGGTAGGAAGGAGGCAGTGTATTGGGAAATGATTATGGTATGAAAAACACAAATGTTCACAATAACCAAATAAGATCTCATGAGGAATTTTCTCTAATGGGTTACAACACTTCCATGCCTCCCTAGCTTATGTTAATATTGTCCACATCTTCCCATAAATTTGTTACAGGGGGCTCCACTCAACGTGCTGAGGGTACCTTCATGTTCTTTGATATTACACGGTTGATCGGTTGTTGTCCTTCATTCTCGAAGACACCAAAATGATGTAGCTATGTTGGGGCGAAGGTACGGTGTGTCCAACTGTGGCTGATCAGACCAATATCAGGTCAGAAGTCTCTACCATAGGTCAGGCACAAATAGTCCATGACAAGGATAGCATTGAAGAACACAATCACACTCAGTCATCTCTTGCTCTCATCACATTATCAGTATGTATTTTTCTCACACATTTCTTTGATAACATCCTTTTCTGCTGCTTTCCCTTCATAATTCCTTATTTATAATTTATTTCCTGCTATGAACCCCCCAGATTATTGCTTGATTGATCCTCAATTTCAATTCTTCAGAATGTAGTTTTATGTGATTCGCAACCTATATGTGTATTTATTATGCTCACCTATGCCCACTTTTGCATTGAAGTCACTGATTATCCATTCTCTACTCAGCTGCCAGAATAATTTTCCTAAAGTTTAAGTCTGACCACATGCCTCAACAAACTCCAATGACTCCCTAGTACCTTTAGGAACAAATACAAACTCTGTTTGGCATGTTAAGCGCATCATAATGGGAACCCAACATAACCTTCTGGTCCATTATATAGCATTCCTTTTCACACATTTCACATTCCAGTAAAACTGTATTTCTTACTGTTCTACACACACAGCACTGTGTTGCCTTTGTCCTTGCCTTTGCACTGGCCATCTCCAGACCTTGAAATCACTCCTTCCCAATATCCACCTCAAAAATTTCTAATTTTTTTCAAGACCAAGCTCAAATGCAACCTTCTACTTGAAGCCTTTCTTGATCCTCCTGTCAGTGCCCCTCATCATCTTGCTTCTATGTTTCTACATTTTATATCTCTATGAAGCTATCATCCATCTATATTTATGTATCATTGCCCCCAATAGAATATATACTCCTTAAAAGCGGAGATTGTTTCACTTTAGCTTGTATCCTCAGTGCCTACCACCTGATGAGTACCTAATAAATGCTTATTAATAGATTATGAAAGTATGTGCTGATTTAATTTAAACCTTATCAAAGACTTCACAGAATTTCTCTACCTCTTCAACCTCTGCTGTGGTTATTAGTATATAAACTACAATCATTTTGAAATTGTCTTTTTGCAAATACTTGTGAGCACTGCAATACAAACTTGCCAAGTGTCCCATGAAATCATATTTCCTGCGGCTTTTATACACATAATAAAAGCAACTGCTCAAATTCCTTTACTTGCTACACCATTGAGAATGTTCAAAGCCATCTTTCCATGTAACTGCAGCTGCCTTCTGTCTTTTGGTTTCATATATAGCAAGAAAGTCAGGGCAGCTAGATGGTGCAGTAGACAGAGTGCTGGGCCTGGAGTCAGGAAAACTGAGTTCAAATCTGACCTCAAACATTTACCAGCTGTATCACCCTGGGCAAGTCACTTAACCCTGTTTGCCTCAGTTCCTCATCTGTAAAATGAGCTGGAGAAGAAAATGGAAAACTGCCGCAGTATCTTTGCCAAGAAAACTCCATACAGGGTCACGAAGAGTGGGATATGACTAAAATGACTGAATGACAAAATAGCAAGTAAGTCAAATCAACACGATTCAATTCTTAAAGCAGTACGTCCACTCACCAGTAATTGTACGTGAATTTCCAATTGACATTACAAGCAGCTAAACTAATGTTTAGAATGTTATGTGCAAGATTTTTTGAATCTATTTCCTTCTCTTCTGTCACCCTGCTATCATCACTTTAAATATAGAAATAGTCCACATAAAATTTCCTTCTTTTATGGGTAGCCATATTCAAAGAATCCATCACCAAGTATTCAGCCTACTAGTTGATGAGCAGTTCTGTATTTGGCTAGACAGGTCCTTCGCAAGCAGACACTATCTATTCCCACAACTACATTCAAAAGCTTTCAAGGGTGATAAAATAGGCCAGAGCTCATAATCTACTGTCATAGTCTTCCAAAACCCAAGGCCACCTCCATCCCATGAGGCCACATCAGACTACGTGAAGGTATATAAAAAAAGAAAAAGCATTAATAAAATAAAAATAATAAAATTTTGAAAGTCAAGCTTATTTGTTTAATTTTATCTCTTTAACAAACCTGAATTGTCACTACCATATACTGTACTTTTACAATAAATACAGAATCCTGGGGCAATAATGTAACCCACAGGCTTCTAAACAATTACAAATGGTATAATGCTTTAACATGTTCTCTTTGAATAAGTGCTAGCAAAGATCTCTGAATTTATAATGGTATTTTCAAAATACGGTGGGGTGGGGTTTTTTTTGCTTTTTTGTCAAACAAAACATTCAATTCATTAAAAACTATTCACCATTCTTCTCTCTTAGTTCTTGAGTTGTTTTTTTTCCCAATCACATCATGTATTTTTGCTTCATGTATATTCAATTTTTATTTCTTCTCCTTAGTGTCACATATTTTTTTCACCATTAATGTTCCTTAAACTAAGATTTAAGAGCTTTCCACATAGTTCTCTGTGAATTTACTGAACCCGGGTGGCTGAACATAAATAATTTTTCTATCCTTTTTTTCAGAATCTTCATCTCAGTCAGCCAAACCAAAGTTATATAGATGTGCTATCAATTCCCCTTTGGGGGCACCTAGAAGCACCAACATGATGCTATGAGAGAAATGCAAAAGTTCATTTCTAGACAGCTTTGTCTACCTAACCCCAGACACTGTACTTTTATGACCTAGAACATAAATTGGAAGGGCCCACAATGGCCATCTGGTCCAACACATGGCAGGAAAAGAATTCCTACTACAACATACCTCTCCATAGTCATCTAACTTGAAGACCCCCGATGGAAGGAACCCACAGCTTCCTGAGGCAAGTCATTCCACTATTTGATAGTTCTAATTATTAGGAAATGTTTCCTGATAATAAACCTGAATTTGCCTCTTTGTCATTTATATCCATGTTCCTGGCCCCAAAGTCTCCCTCTCCACTCTCCACCTCACCCAAGGTCAAACAGAACAAATATAATTTTCTCTTTTCTGAATAACAATGATTCAAGTACTTAGATAAATCTATGTCTACCCCAAGTAATCTCTTTTTAAGACTGAAAACATAACCCTTTTTTCAATGGTTCTCATGAAGTACGGCCTTTAGGCCCTTCACTATTCTTGTTGCTCTTTTCTGAACATTCTCTAGCTTATCAATGTCCTTCCCAAACTGAACATCAGTCTTCTAGTGTGGTCCGATCAGGACAAAGCACTGTGGAATTATCACCTCCTTATTCCTCAGATCTGGGCCTCTCAATGTAGCCTAAGATCACCTTAGCTTTCTTGGCTGCCATATCACACTGCTGACAAGTGTTAAGATTTCAGAAGCCATGCTTCTTTTTTAAAACAAACTACTATCTAGCTATGCCTACCACTTATACCCATCTTATACTCTTAAAAGTGTTTTTTAAACCCAATTAAAATATAGGTGACTAGAGACAAGTTCCAATCCAAAAAACATTTGTTAAGTGCTGATGATGCACTAGGCACTGTGCTAAGCACCAGGGATACAATAAATTAAACAAAAGAAAGTCACTGCCCTCAACAAGCTTACACTCTAAAAGGGGAGATAACACACAAAAGGAAGCAGGAAATGGGGGGCAATAGGACACCAGAGCTTAGCCAACAGGCGAGCATCTTGTTCCCCCTAGCTGAAACCAGGCAGGGCAGCAGATGCAAAGTGTAGTGATTAGGAAGTCCAGTTAAACAAAGGCATTGGGAGGAGTACGGTACTTTGCCCTCCAGCCCTACAAACAGAGGGGAGAGGAGACTAATGGAGGTGAAGTCAACCAAGTCTTGAGTTGACAGCATACTGATAAGCTTAGAAATGGTGAACTTATCTTGGAGGGGAATCTTATTCTGTGGAGTTGAAATCAGACAGAGCAGCAGGTATAAAGTAAAGACAAGGTAGAAGTGAAGATAGTTATACAAAATACAAAAACTTGTCAGTAAATTATGATTCTATGGGGTAAACTTTTTTAATTTTACAGTTGAAGAAACTGAAGTTAAGTGACTTGCCCAGGGTCACACAGTTACTAAGTTTTAGAGGCTAGATTTGAACTCAGTCTTCCTGACTCCAGGCTTAGTACTCTATCCATTTGCCACCAGATGCCCAAGTAATTTTATTAAAATACTATTTAGATCAAAGTTAGACAAAAATATTTTTGTTTAGCTTCTTTAAATTATCTGGTGATAGAGATTTATGCATAAAGGGAAATAAGTTAGATTTTCTTTTAATATATCTTAGAAATTGCTGCAAAGATTTGTTTTCATAGATAACTTTCTCTTCTAATTTAATAGTATTTTGTTTGTGCAAAAACTTTTTGGTTTTTTTGTAATTATAATCCATCTTATTTTCTGTCATCGTCTTTATCCCTTGTTTGGTCATGAACTCTTGCCCTGGCCATAAATGTGAATGGTAATTGCTTCCTATTCCTCTAATTTGTTTATGATGTGGCCTTTTATATCTAAGACATACCAATTTTGAGATTATCTTAGTATACAGTGTGAGGTGGTGATCTATAACTAAACTCCTGCCAGGCTGCTTTCCATATTTCCTAGTAGTTTTTGTGGAATAGCAAGTCCCTACCCTAACATCTGCAGAATATTTGAGTTCATCGAATTCTGGCCTACTAACTTCATTTGCTTCTTTATATTGCGTGCTTCATCTATTTCACTGATCAATCTATTTTAATCATATGAAACTATTTTGATCATTACTTCTTCAAAGTATGATTTGAGAACTGGAATTGTTAGGCCTCCTTACTTCTTTTTTCATAATTTCTCTTGTGATTTTTCACTCTCCTCACAAACATCAGTTCTTGAAATGTGATCTGGGAACCCCTGGTGTTCCCCAAGACTCTTTCAGGAGACTTCCAAAGTCAAAACCATTTCCATAATCATACTAAGACATTTTAATTTCTAAGGTTGTAAATATCAATAGTGATCCACATAAACAAAGCCATTTCCTTTATGGGGCAGCATCTTCAATAATTTTTGAGGGGAAGGGTCCTAAGATGAAAAAGTTTGAGAACCATTGCTCTAGATGAATTTCATTATTATTTTTTCTTTCTTGTTGCTGTTCAGTCATTTCAATGGTGTCCTACTCTTCCATTTGGGGTTTTCTTGGCAAAGATGCTGGAGTGGTTTGCCATTTCCTTTTCCAGCTCCTTTTACAGATGAGGAAATTCTATAAAATAATTTCTTGATAGTTTGATTGGCATGACACTGAATAAGTAAGTTAATTTTGGTAGGGTAATTTTATTATATTGACCTAGGCTACTCATAAGTAATTATTATTTCTGAAATTATGTAGGTCTATACTTATGTAAAGAGTGTTTTTGAAGCTCTATTTCATATTTCCTCTGAGTGTCTAGGTAGGTCAATTCCCAAATATTTTATATGTAACCCAGACTTGACTGGGCATGCCTGATTTTTATAAAATGGATACCTCTGGGTCCCCCCACCGCATGGGTGGAGGGTAGCTTCCTTCGAGTGGCTGCCTGTGTCTTTAAAACTGGTGGTTCTTTTCTGTCGTTCTCTTTCTGCTACTCTTTTTCCACCACATTTAATGGCTTCATCCAGTGGGTGAAGATGACAATTCACCCATATCAGGGGCTCCATGAACTGAATTGGCAAGAGAGAAAGGACTTTCTTCCCCTGTACTCCCTCTTTCAGCTCCTTCCAAGAAATGGGCCTGGGAGGTGTTTGTGTTCTGTGTTGGTTGTCCTCCTCACCTCAAGTGCCAGAGATAATACTTACAGCACCAGAGTTGAAAGGCCAAACCCCACCTCAGTGTTAAGTTCCAAGCACCTTAGTTTCTCAGGGCTCCCATACCAAACTGACTGGCTGCACCATCCCACTTGCAATCCTGTCTACAAGATGATCAGCCTGAAACCTGAGGAGGAGAAACACAGAACAGAAACAAATATCCCATATTGACCATTTGCCAGTCACGGTAAAAAAGGGAGAGGTGGGGAAGGAAATCCTTTCCATCTCACAGGATCAGTTCAATGGGACACAGAGGCCTGCCTGCATGTTAGGCAAAGTGGGTATGTCCAGTCAAGCCTAGGTTATACAGATATTATGTAGTGGGGTTGTTTTGGCTTAAAAATTGGGTAGGTAGGTTTTAATAAATTTAAAAGTTGTAAAAGACACATCTGTTAGCACTGAATATATTCAAAATGACACATGAAAGGAGTGCAGATTTATTTTAGACCTTGATTAATTGCATGAGCTTTCTTTTTATTGTTTTGTTACATTTTTATTTATTTTGTTAAATATCTAATATTTATTTTTCATTTTTTTATTTTGAGTTTCTCCCTCCCTCCAACCGTCCTCCACTCATCGAGAAAGCAATGCAAAACATATTTCTATATTAGCCATGTTTTTTTTAAAAAGCAAGAGAAATGATATTTAAAATGTATGCTTCAATTTGCAATCAGAGTTCATTAGTTCTTTCTCTGAAGGTAGATAGCATTTTTGGCAATGGGTTCATTGGAATTGTCTTGGATCATTGTATTTGTATAGTTATTTTAAATGGAGTTAATCTTTCTGTTCCTGCTAAAGGTTTTTGGTAAGGTATTAAAAATGTTGATGATTTATATAGGTTCATTTTATATCCTGAAACTTGACTATATTTCTTAATTCTTTCAATTAAAATTTTTATACAATTTATGGATATTTTTGTTTGTTATATCACCATAGCATCTCATGCATTCCTTCTGCTACCTCTCCCCAATTTGTCATCCCATATGGCAAATAGTATTTTTTAAGAAAAACAAGTCAGTACAATAAATTAAGACAGTCTGAAAATGAGCAATATTTGACCCTTGTGGACCTCCCACATACATGAAGGGGTAGGTTAAGGATGTCTTCTCATATCTCTTCATTTGAGTCCCACTTGATTTTTATAATCTTGTTACATTTACTTTTGATTTTTTGATGTATCATACTTCCCATTTACATTGCTGTAGGTACTGTGTATATTGGCTCTACTTACTTCATGATGTATCAGTTCATATTGATCTTTCCATGTTTCTCTATATTCATCTCACACCTCATTTCTTACATCACAACAGTATTAAATTACATTCATGAATCACAATTTGTTTAGCTATACCTCAATTAAGGAGCATTTACTTTGTTTCCAATTCTTAGATCTTCCCCCAAAAAATGCTGCTCTAAATATTTTAAATTATACGGGGACTTTTTCTCTTATTGATGGGTTATGAGCTTGGGTTATAAGCTCAGTAATAGAGTCTCTGGTTCAAAGGGTATAGACATTTTAGTCACTTTATTTGCATAATTCAAAATGGCTTTCCAAAATGGTCATACTACTTCATAACTTCACCAATAATGTAATAGAGTTTCTATCTTCCCCAAACCCTGCCAACATTGACTGTTGCTATTTTTGTTATTTTTGACAATTTGAAACCTCACCATTGTTTTGATATACATTTCTTTTATGATTTGAAACATTTTTATATGAGTTGTGAATAATTTTCAGATCCTATGAGAAATGTTTGTTCATACTCTATGGTCATTTATCTATAGGGGAATGGCTATTAGTCTTACATAGCTTTCTATGTCTTACATCAGATTTCTATGATAAAGGGTTGGTATACAAGATATAGAAACAGT
Source organism: Trichosurus vulpecula (assembly GCF_011100635.1). NCBI lineage: Eukaryota > Metazoa > Chordata > Mammalia > Diprotodontia > Phalangeridae > Trichosurus > Trichosurus vulpecula. The sequence continues at coordinate 273,945,401 of NC_050573.1, read as the reverse complement.
ATACATACATATATGTATATGCATATATGCATATTGTTTCTATATCTTGGATACCAACCCTTTATCATAGAAATTTGATAGAAAGATTCTTTCTCCATTTGAACATTTCCCTTCTTATCCTAGATTCATTAATGTTATCTATATAGAAGCTTTTCAGTTTGAAGTTATCAAGGTGATCTATTTATCTTCTGTAATTGCTTCTATCTCTCATTTGGTTAGGAATATATTTTTTATTCATAACTGTGAGAAGTTTATGGTCAGTTTCATTTCTAATTTTTTAGATTATAATCTTTAATATTAGTATCTTTAATATTATGTATCCATTTTGAATGTACTGTGGTGCATGGTGTAAGATGTTGCTCTAAACCTAATTGCTGTGTGACTGCTTCATCAGAAAGCATGGTTCACATCTCATGACATATACAAAGCTAAATTTAAAATAGGTAGATGATGTAGATATAAAGGGTGATTACACAAGCAAAGTAGGGGAGCATAGAAAACTACCATGGAAAACAGACCTATGGAAAAGGGAAGAATTTATGATGAAACAAGTGATTAAAAAGATCATGGGAAGTAAAATGAATAATTTTGATTACATGAAATTAAAAAAGTTTTTGCACAAAAACCAAAGTAGTCAAAATTAGAAGAAAAAAGAAAAGTGGGGGAAATTTTGTAGCAGGTTTCTCTGATGAAGGCCTTATTCCTAAGATGTATAGGTAACTGAACTAAATTTATAAAAACAATAGCCATTCTCTAACCGATAGTCAAAGGATATTAACAGGCAATTTTTAGAAAAAATCAAAGCTGTCTATAGTCATATATAAAAATGCTCTAAATACTTAAGAAATATGTGACCTTGGGCAAGTCACTTAACCCCAATTGCTCTGCCTTCACCTCTCTGAAAAATGTTCTAAATCTTTATTTATTAAAGAAATGGGAATTAAAACAACTCTGAGGTACTACCTCCCACCTGTCATATTGGCTAATATAACAGAAAAGGAAAATGACAAATGTTGGAGGCGATGTGGAGAAATTGGGACACTAAAGCCCTGCTGGTGGAGTGGCGAACTGATCCAGCCATTCTGGAGAATAATTTAGAACTATGCCCAAAGGGCTATAGAACTGTACATTCCCTTTGACCTAATAAAACCACTGTTAGGTCTGTATTCCAAAGAGATCAAAGAAAACAGAGAATGGTCTACGTGTGCAAAAATATTCATAGTAGCTCTTTTTGTGGTGGCAAAGAATTGGAATTTGAGGGGACGCCAATTAGGGAATGGCTGAACAAGTCATGGTATATGATTGTGAAGAAATACTATTGTGCTGTAAGAAATGACAGGAAGGATGGTTTCAGAAAAACCTGGAAAGACTTATATGAACCGATGCAAAGTGAAGTGAGTAGAACTAGGAGGACATTGTACACAGTAAAAGCAATATTGTAACATTGAAAGACTATAACATACTTATCTACTCTGATCAATAAGATGATTCAAGACAATTCTGAAGGATCCATGATGAAAATGACTATCTTCCTCCAAAGACAGAACTAATGAACTCTGGTTACAAATTGAAGAATAATTTTTTTTACCTTCTTTATATTTCTTGCTTTTATTGTCCTTTTTTGCAACATGGTTAATATAGAAATGTTTTGCATTATTTCCACATACAATTGATATCATATTGCTTCTCAATGGGTGAGAAAGGGATAGGATTTGGAACTCAATTTTTAATGAATATCTTTAAAAATAAATAATTATTAAAGGAAGGTGCCATTCACAATGCACTCTATGAGATTGGAGTTTGATTTGCTTATGACTTATTCAAAGGAATTAAGTGTACCTTTTTATTCTGCTCTCTAACCATCTCCCCATTCCTTCCTGTTTTCCTATTACGTTGAATGTATATAACACCAATTTCATGTGAAAAATTTGTACATTTGGGTTCTTTGCTATTTTGATTAGTCCAAAGAAGATGAGGCTCAAATAATACCTGCTTCCCCCTCCCATCTCTAACTCATTATTGTATAATATTCTACTTACCCAGGTTATTTGAAAGAATAACTTCAATCATTCCCCCCTTTCTTCCCTTTCTTCTCTAGTGTATTCCTTTTTTCATTCCCTTATTTTAAGATCATCAAAACAAAATAAAACAACTTCCAGGCCCTTATTTAATTTCCTCTTTGACCCCTGATGTATTAGGGTTCAACGGGAACACTTGGGTTTTCTTTTTTCCTTCCAATTAGAATAAAAACATTTCAACTTTGTGTCATCCTTCTTAATTACTCAAAAGGGTTCACATTTTTGTGTTTCACTTGATTCTTTTGCTTGTATTTCAACATTTCTACTGAACTTTGGCATTTTCATCAGGAATGCTTGCATATCCATGTTTTCCTCATACAATTATATTCAGTTTTGCAAAGTAACTCATTCTTGGGTGTAGCATTATATCCTTTGCCTTTTGTAATATCATATCAATCTTTTCTTGTCATATATTGTATGATCCTGACTGAGACTCCTCAGTACCTGAACTCTTACTTCTGGTTCACTGCTTTTCTAAGGTATAAGCTTTCAATCTTGGCTAAGATGTTCCTGGGAGTTTTCATTTGGGGAGTTCTTCCAGGAGGTGACCAGTAGATTCTTTATATTTTCACTTTGCCCTCTGCTTTCAATGGGTCTGAGGTGTTTGTATTCAGGATCTCTTGATATATGCTGTCCAAATTCTTTTTTTTCTTTTGGTGAGATTTCAAATGGCCCAGTGATTCTTGTGATTTTTGTTTTCTTTGACCTTTTTACTAGGTCAATTGTTTTATATGGGATACTTCATGCTTTCTATTAATATTTTCAGTCTTTTTACTTTATTCTAAAGTAACTCATTGTCTCATAAAGTAATTAATGTCTCTTTTGGTCAATTCTAATTTTTAGCATAATTACTAAGAGAATAATTCTTTGAAGCATTACCTCTACAATTCTCTTTTCTTCACACAATCATTCCTTGGGGGGTCTTATTTCACTAATAATATGATGTTTAAGTTTTGCTTTATTTATTCCTGAAATTCTAGTTGTCCTTGTGGCCAAGCTGTGTTTTTCTTTGAGACTGTACTTGTAGAGGTATAATTGTAGATGTGGAGATATTCTCTTCTTCTTGAGCATATGTGGTTCTATATTAGCTCTTTATCATAAGTGTCTTTTTTAAAAATGCATTTATTCTCTGAGCCTTATTTTCTGAATTAAGACTGCGTTAAGACCACATGCTGGAGGACTGTTATGATCTTGATTGGTCCTGATCTTTATTCTCTGATGTCCAACTGCTACTTTCTTTAGTTACTGAGTGATGTGTTCTTCAAGGATCTCAAGGGAAACTCAGGTCAGAGAGCTACAAACTTTCACTGAACTCTAAGCGGTCTGATCTAGGAAAAAATCTGATGATCTGAGTCCAGATATGATAGATGGATTCTGTCTCCCTTATAATTAACTGAAATTTTATTCAGGTTCAAAGTTATAGAAGCAGCTTTTGCCATTTTTGTTGTTGTTGTGGTGGTGGTGGTGGTGGTTGTGGTTGTTGGTCTCCACACTGGTTCCATGACCCTCTCATTGCTCTGGTACATAGATAAAAGCTCTAGCCAAGTATGGGACTTTCTGATTTGCCTTCCACCACCACTCCCACTCCCATCCCAGTTCTTATATGCCTCTAGCTGTCTCTCTATGCTAACTTGAACTGGAAAATGATCTGTTATGGTTTGTAATTGGATTTCCCAATCACAGCTGAGTCTGGTGCTCTTCCTTGATCTTTGTTGGAGAAAATATGGAAGAAAGCTGGTTTATATGGCTTCTTCCTACTCCACCATCTTTTCTAGTCTTTCTATACCAATCATTCTCTGTTCTAATAAAATTGGCTGGGGGTCTACTATCCTCTTCCTTCTGTACTTGACAACCCTGGTGACTAGACCAGTTCTTTTCATATCTCCATAAGTTAAAAATCCTTCTTTCTCTTTGAAGATCAACTCAGATGTTACCTCTACCTATGATTCCTAATTTCTTCCCTAATTCCTCAACCGAAAGTGATCACTCCTTCCATATGTCCCTCAATACTCTCTACTCAACTTCTCCTGTGCACTTATATCACTCTCTCTTATATTACAGTCATACTTTTACATATTTCATCCCTTTTCTAGATTAAAAAATCCAAGTATCACAGCACCACGAAATTTGAGAGCTTGGAAGGGATTTGTGAGGGTTCATGGATAAAGTGCCAAGAAAGAACATAACCACTCAAAGGATCATAAATCAGGGACTTTATTATGCATAGACATGCAAGCATGCAGCTCCTCAGCCTTACAATGGTACACAAGCAAATGATGGCTCACATGTACTTTTCAGATATACCCCAACAGAGAGCCCAGATAACTTACATCTGCCCTTATATCTGATTATTCTTGATGGGAAAATACACAGGAACTGAATGGGAAGAGGACTTTAAGGTGAGTCAAACAGCCGGTAGTCTGTACTACAATCCTCTTTATTGATTGAGTGTTATGATTAAGAAAGTTTGCTAAGCTCATATATCTGGATTAGATGAAGCTTGCTAAGCTGATAGTTTGCTAACCTTGCATTCCTCACCTAAATGTAGCTGACCATGCCAGTTACTGAGTCCACAGGAACTTCCAATACATAATCAGGCTAATCAGTGATCAAATATGGAATTGCTTCTGCCAACTACCAAGGGTCCAAACCCCACAGGAGCTTAGTGCTAATCTAGTCCAACTTATGCACAAAAAAGAGCCCCCACTATAACATGCCCAACAAATCATCATCTAGACTTTGCTTAAAATTTCCAAGCAAGGGGAACCCATCAACTCCCAAAGATGTTCATTTTGTTATTCAACCATGTCAGTCGTGTCTGACTTTTCATGACCCTTTGTATCAGGAGGGCCGAGTTTATAATCTCAAAGAGGATCATAAACATGTCTGAAAGGTTCGGAACCGCCGGATATAAGAAACTCTCAAAGTAGAAGGCAGAAGAATCAAAACATTTATTTAGGCTCCACAGTAACCAACCCATGAACCAGAAGCCCCATTTTGATATGTTGATCATAATCTTCCAGGCCCAATAAGTACGCCTTGCAAGAGTAACCAGGAGGCTACAGAGAAGCATGATTGCGTAAAGCAAAATCATGCTTCCCCCTCGATGGTAATAAGATTACCCACTGGCCTGAAGTCTTTGTTCAGCTTCCTCCCGTAGATCAGCTCTGCTACTGGCAGCTCCTGCCTCAGCTGTGTCTGTGGCTGAAACTGACGTAACTGTCGTAACTGCCTCTGTAACTGCCTCTGGCTCCAACTGTCGCTGTAACTGTCGCTGTAATGGCCTGAAGTCTTTGTTCAGCTTTCTCCCGTAGGTTAGCTCTGCTACTGGCAGCTCCTGCTTCAGCTGTGTCTGTCGCTGTGGCTGTAACTGACGTAACTGTCGTAACTGCCTCTGTAACTGCCTCTGTAACTGTCGTTGTAACTGTCGCTGGCTCCAACCGGAAAAGGAAGAGAGGAAGAGAGAACTCTCCGAGCTGTCCTCTCCCCTCTTATAGGGTCTCTGACATCATCAAGCTCCGCCCAAATGACCAGGGCCGATTGGTTCCTGAGTTGGCCCCTCCCCCTAGCATAGACATTAACACCTCCCCTCAGCCAGCCCCATGACTCCTCACACAGGAAGTTCTGGTCCTGCCCCGGAAGAGCAAGCCCCAGCGTCCAGGGAAGCTCAATGAGGTAAACTGAGTCATTCAAAGAAAACAAAAGCCATTCTGGCTACACCCTTTTTGGGGTTTTTCTGGCAAAGATACTGGAGTGGTTTGCCATTTCCTTCTCCAGCTCCTGCAGATGAGGAAACTGAGGCAGACAGGGTTAATGTCTTGCCCAGAGTCACACAGCTAGTAAGTGTCTGAGGCCAGATTTCAACTCAGGAAGATGAGACTCCTTGACTCCAGGCCCAGTGTTCTAGCGGCTTTGTCACCTGGCTACCCATTTTGGCTAACTCCGATTGTTAGGAAATTTTTCCTATCAAATCTAAATTGATCTCTTTGCCATCTCCTGGTACTGCACTCTGGGGCCAAACACAATAAGTTTGACACCTTCTCCACATGAAAGCCTTTCAAAAACTTGAAAATGGTTATGCTATACGCTTAAGTCTTCCTTTTGCTAGGCTAAACATTCCCAGTTCCTTCAACCAATCCTCCTATGTCATACTCAAGGCCCTTCAACATCCCTGCTACGCTCCTCTGGATATTCTCTAGCACTTCTATGTCCTTAAACCATGGTGCCTAGAACTGAATCCAGTACTCCAGATGTGACTTGGCAAAGGTAGAGTACAGCGTGACTATCACTTCTAAATTTCTAGAAACTATACCTCTCTATTTCATCTCAAGGTCACATCAGCTTTCTTGGTGGTCATATCTTACTTCTGACATTTATTGAAACTTCAATTCAATAAAACATCCAGATTGTTTTTAAGCACAACTGATATCTAGCCACACATCCCTAATCTTACGCTCATGAGGTTGATTTTTTTGTACCTAAGTATAAGACTATTGAATTTCACATTATTAAATTCAGCCTAATGTTCTAACCGTAATACTCTACTGTCAAACTCAAAAAGAAATGGATGCCTATCTCTCTATATTGACTTCAAAAACCACAAATTAACATTAGCCATGCTGTATTGTGTTTTGATTTTTTTTGTTAAACATTTCTAAATTACATTTTATTCTGGTTCAGCTTCAATCTGTAACTTTGCTGACATTAGTGACCTTGAGTCTGTGAGTTTGACACTTTTGCTATAGCCTATAAAGACCTTTTTGCATCCTAACTCTATCATCCTAGTCTTAACTATCCTTCTTTGCTTTGTGGCATCTACAAATCTGATGAAAATGCCATATTTACCTTCATCTAATTTATTAATAAAAATATTAAACTTTAGATCCCTGGAGTACTTCACTAGAAAATTCCTGCCACATTAACAATGAACCATTAGCAACTACTCAAGTCCAGCCATCCAAATAGTTCTGAATCCAACTGATTAGACTATCATTTAATCCGTCAGTTCTCAAAATGTGGTCCAAGGATTCCTAGGTGTTCTTAAACCCTTTCAAGGGTCATACAACATCAAAATTATTTTCATAATAATACTAAGACATTTTAATTTCTTATTTGGTCAATACCAATACACATATTATGGACATATGTATATGTGTGTATATGAATCATATAATATGTATACATATATTATGTATTCTACATAAACAAAAGTTTTTAAGATCCTCAATCATTTTTAAAAGTGTTTAGGATTCCTAAGACCAAAAGGATTGAGAATCATTGATCTAACGCAGATTAATCTGTTTTTCAACAAGAATAATGAGTTACTTTATCAAAACTTTTCTAAAATCTAGGTTAAACTATCTTCATAGGATTCCTTTCATCGATTATGTTAGTGATCTTACAAAAAAGAAAATTAGTTTAGCTTGATCAATTCTTGATGAAACCATATTGATTCTTTGTAATTAATGAACTTTTCTAGAAGTTCTCCAATCATCTTTTTGTGAAGTTAAATGATTATAAACACTTTGAGAGAAGAGACAGCATGCTATGTTTCATATACAGTTAAGAATTCAAAGTAACTTTGGCTGGTGGAGTTGTGAACTGATCCAGCCATTCTGGAGAACAATGTGGAACTATGCCCAAAGGGCTATAAAAACTTTCATACCCTTTGACCCAGCAATACCACTTCTAGGGTTGTATCCCAAAGAGATCACACAAGTGGGAAAAGGACCTGTATGTACAAAAAATGTTTATAGTGGCTCTTTTCATAGTAGCAAAGAATTGGAAATCAAGGGGATGCCTATCAATTGGGGAATGGCTGAACAAGTTGTGGTATATGAAGGTAATGGAATACTATTGTGCTATAAGAAATGGGGAAGATACAGACTTCATAATAACCTGGAAAAACCTACACAATATAATGCTGAGTGAGTGGAGTGAGTGGAGCAGAACTAGGAGGACATTATACACAACCACAGATATACGGATTCTGTGATGGCTAACCTTGATAGACTTAGCTCTTCTCAGCAATACAAGGTGCAAAGACAACTCCAAAGGACTCAGGAGGGAGAGAGCTATCTACATCCAGAGAAAGAACTATGGAGACTGAATGCAGATTGAGGCAAACTGTTTGCTCTCCTTTTTTTTTTCTTTTGCTTTCTCTCTTTTGTTTTTGTTTTTGGTTTTTTTTTTTTTGGTTTTGTTTCTTCTTTCTCATGATTCATTCCATTGGTCATAATTCTTCTTTACACTTTGACTATTGTGTAAATAAGTTCAATGTTATATGTAGAAGATATATCAGATTCCATGCCGTCTTGGGGAGGGGGGGGGTAGAAAATCTGGAACTCAGGATCATGAGGAACTGAGTGTTATAAACTAAAAAAGAATCTTAATAAAAAAGAGATCATCTATCTAGCACAAAATCATTATTTTACCAATGGCAATAATAATTTTGTTGTTCAGCATCATGTCTCCATGGCTTAGCATAGTGCATATAATGGGTTTTGATGAATGTTTATTAGATATCTGAATTAAGTAAACCTTTGTCAGTCACCAAATTTTAAAATCCAAATTTCTTCTAACCTTTCCTCATAGGCCAATCCTTGAAAAAATTGTTTGCTTTTTCCCTTCTTTATTCATATTTCAGAATAAAGCACAGGGGCTTACAATTCACATTTATCCCTAGAACATGAGACCTGATTTGTTTCTTTAGTATAAATGGCATTCACCCATTTACAGCATTCTTTTTGAATAATAATTAAATTTAGGCATATACATTAAACTTCCAAAAAATGAAATTAAAAATGTTCCTTAGACCTGGAGACTATTCTTTAATCAGCTTTCATAAAGTATTTGGGGCTATGCAGCTACATTTTCTTAGAATGCACATTTTATATGCCCATGACCTGAACCACCACTTGATTGTGACTAACAGAGGTTCTTAAGTCAAGTAATTTCAACATTCATGTCTTACCCCTTTCCTCCTATTTCTTAATACTCCCAAGATGTCTGGGACCAATAAACTTTAAAATTTAAATTTAGGTTTTAGCTACTCTTCATTGCATTAATCACTCATTTGAAGTACTTTTAACTAGTAGGAAAGTAAATCAGCATTAAGTGGGATAAGCTGAAAACTTGCTTCAGAGCTAATAGAAACCGGAACGTAATTTTGAGGAAAATTGGTACAATATGAAACCTGTTGATTATCAAGGAAACAGCCTTAAAAGGAAAGGAAAATGGCACAGGAAAGAGTAAGGTGGGGGGATGTAAATCTATTCTACTATTTGTATGAGTATAATACATATATATATATATACATATATATGTATATTTATATTATATAAAATACACACATATATAACACACACACATACATATAATACAACCATATACGTTTAACAAATAGATATACTGTCCATTCAGGAAATTTGATAGTGGGATGTAGTCATGAAGTAATTCCTACCTTATACTCTGGCTTTCCTACATTAATATATTTAAATTTATAATTGATATTATGTGTTTATTTTTTAAAAAAAATAAAAGAAATAACAGCTAAGGGACTAAATCTAGAAACAACTATAGAATTGCCAATGTCAAAGCAAATAAATTTCCCATTCTCCCCCCAACTCATCATGAGACTGCCCACAGCATAGAGAGTAAACAAGGTGTCCTAGCATAACCAAGATTACAAGTTCATAGGATTTAGAGCCAAAAGAAATACTACCATACCATACATCTTACCTCACTAATCTTTGCCCCACCACCATCATGGTCTCCCATTCAGTGGCCTCATATCAGTTATCCCAGCCATTGAACAGTGGCACCCAATCTCAAATACAGGTACTTTGCATGCAACTTGCCTAAGTGAAATTTGCAACATCTGCCCAGGACACAAAATTTGTAAATGTAGTTTCCCCTAATCCAGTCGTGAAGCCTAGATAAGTGAAGCAATTTGACTGGAGTAGTATAGATGTTAAGTGCTAGAGGCAAAATTTGAACCAAGATATCCCCTGACTTAAATTTATTATCGTAACATGCTTCATTCTTCGGTAGTATACACTTGTCCCGTACTCTAGAGAGAGATAGAACTAATCAATCGTGTTTAAAAACAATCACAATTTCTAACCAGGTTCCATTTTAAAAAGGAGTCTATCTCTGCTTCTATATATTACGACATAATATTCACATAACCTTAGTGTTCACATTATGTAAAAGTAAAAAAGTCATAAGGAATATATGTATATTTTATACTTACTGTATATTGCCAAAGAATTATAAGTGAAACATCTTTAAAACTCCATCTGATTTGAAACAATTGGTTGGTTTATTAGCCAAAAGACTATTATTCAATAATGCTCTGTGACCAAGAAGAGTAAGAGTTGGAAGTTCTCAGAATTATGGTGTGGGCAGGGCAGACTATGCTGCTATGTGATTAATTTCCTATTTATTCCAAAATACTTGGAAAAAAAGTATTGCATAGCATCAATATGATGAGCCACACTGAGAATTCTTCCAAGAACCTGAGCTTTTCTAATTAACTTTTTGGGCATTTTACCAACTATAAAAAAGTCAGAAAAGGTTTACATAAGAAAAATATTTTCTTTATGATTCAATTTTTCTAACTTTGGCATTTTTCCTGAGTTTTCATTCCTTCTTGAATATTTGCTACTGGTGATTATTCATTTATTATTAGCACTCAATATACAGCACAGTACAAACCATTCTCTTGCATTATTTTTGTTGTATTAGTTTTTTACAAATGTCCTGAGAGACAAAGCCATCCTTCAAATTGTGTTTCAAAATGTGCTCTCCTATTCTGTTTGTGTTAAAGCAAACCAGAGCAAGCTTTGCAATATCCTGTTTGATCTGGTTTTGTGGCTCTTCCTTAGAACTTAAGACTCCATAAACTTGAAGAATCTGTGTTTGCTTCATGGATAATAATTAATCAAAAACATAGAGGCAAATTATGATAAAGATAGTTTATGTGGCAACCAGGACTGGATTGACAATGGAATGGGTTAGATCAGAGAAGGTTAGTAACTAGAAGAATCATAAAGAAACCACCAAAGAATCCAGAAAGTTTCCAAAAGTTAATGATAGGAGAAAACCAGGACAAATGGGTCACAAATCAAGGGATGGGTGGAAGTCTGTGCAGACAGGCCATTGATGTTGGGTAATTCCAGGGCAGAGAAGTTAGTGCATACTATTGTTCACAAAAACAAACCCCAAAATCTGAAATGGTTTTAGAAAGGAATTTATTAGGTCATTTTGTGGAAAAGAGCAAGCTTCAAAGGAGGCATGACTCCCTTTCATCCAGGCCCTGGAAGGATGACATTGTATGATTTAAACAAGGAAACCCACACATGAACCATGCATATATAGTTAAGGAATTTTGCTGAGAGGACAACTTGAAAGCAAGGTAGATTGAAATGGATATTAGCAAATATAAATATTAATTAAAATTTGGGCAAAACTAAAACACAGAGGACCTTTTGAGTGGACTCAAAATAAGACCTAAATGTGCGGTCCCAAAACAACAATGTGGGTGGATCCAGGATCTAGGAGAGCCCCAAATTCCTTGTAGTAATCTCTGACATTCCTGGACAGTTACTGAGGTAAGGGAGATATTTGGGATTCAGACAATCTCTAGTTTGATTTAAACAGTATAATAATTTTTATTAATCATTATTAATAAAAATATAAGTTTTCCAAACAACAAAATAAAGCATTTTCTATAGTACCAATTACAAGTCAAGGGAGTCTGATGACAGGCAATAAAAGTTCGGGCTAGCAGATATCATAAAGAATAGCAAACCTTCAGAACCTGAAATCTGGTAACAAAAAGTTCCAACTTGTCATTTTATATTTATATAAATGGGAGCTATACTGGAGGTACTTTATCCTTCATAAGGAGGATCACATAGGTAGAATGACAAAAAGATGATTGACTGCCCCACTCACAAATCAGATCCTCCAGCATTTAATAAGGAAGCCAAAAACTCAACTGGAGAAAGCCAATGATGAGTTTATTTGGTTAGAGATACAAATGATGAACATAGAATCAGCAGTTTAGGTGTTCAAGTGAATTTGCTATTGTGATAACTGAAATTGATCTTAATGTTACAAAATCCATTGTCATGGAAATTACTTAGTTCATTTGACAAATGTTGAGTAAGTATCCACTCTAGGCAGCGCACTATGGTAGGCTCTGGGTTAGATACAAAGTTTAGGTTAGACTTGATCCCTGTTCTCAAATACACAGAAGAGTAAAAAGATGGCTCAAACACACATAAGAGTAACAAACAATAGTATGAGATAAATGCTTTAGAGAACTTCAAATTAAAGTGCAAGGTGATGTCCATGCAGGAAGTTCTTTTATTGATCACAGGCTAGGATGGAAGTGGGTATCATTTGAGTTGGGCTCTTAAGGAAGAGTACAGAATTCAACTGGTAAAGAGTAAAGAGAACAAGGAAGGGGATTCTAGGTATAGGGAGTAATATGTACAAAAGAATACAAAAATAAGAGCAGAGGACTCATTCTGGGGACAGAAAGATGACCAGGTTGGCTAAAAGGTAGAGTGATTGGAATAGAGCAACAGTAATGAAAGGTGGTAACAAAGAACAGTGGCAAATTTGAGGAGGCCTTTGAATGTCAGGCAAAGGGAAATAAACTTACCCCCATAAGCAATATGGAATAAGTGGAGATTTTTGAGCAGAGAGATAATATGCAAGATCCACGCATAAGAAAGTTGAGTCTGGCTGTGCTGTGAGGTATGGCTTGGAAGAAAAAAAAGAATGGAAACTATTAGAGTAGTCCAGAAGGTTGGTGATAGGGGCCTGTACTAGGCTGGTGGCAATGGGAATAGAAAGGAAGAAACAGATGAAACAGATGTATCAGTGAAGGAATTGGCAAGACTTAATAAATGATTAGATAATAAGGGAGAAAGTGAGGGAAGAGTCAAAGATAATACCATGGTTACTATGAAGAGGAGATAAATGGTAACGCCCCACACAGAAATGGAGCAGACAATTTAAGATGAATGAGCTTTATTTTAGACTTGATGGAGGTACACAATTGGAGTTCAGAAGAGAAGTCAGGACTGAAGATAGAGACCTGAATTCCATCTGTATAGACCTCGTAATTGAAGCCATGAGAATGAATGAGAATACCAAGGGACAGAATATAATGAGAAAAGAATGCCAAGGGCAGACATTTGAGGAATATCCACATAAGGGATCTCAAGAGTCAGCTGTTAGAGAAGTACAAAAATGAAAACAATGCACAGCAGAAAACAAAAGAAAACACAAGGAAGCAAAGAAAAGATGGACAATTCTCAACACAAGGTGTATTATTTATCATACAGGCTTTTTTGAAATGAAAATTTATTATTACATATTTTGAATCTTCTTTTATGTTCTGCTATGCACATGATGTTTTTTTTTCTTTCTTACTTTGTATTTAGGTTTATGATATGTTTTAGTTTCTTTTCTCTGTTCTGTGTTCGTGTTCTGGTAAAATTTTAAAAAAACAAATTTTTTTTTAAAATGAAAACAATGCAATTACAAGATCATGGATTTAAAGCTATAGAAAAGACATTAAAGGTCACTGAATCCAATGCCAGAATTTTACAATTAAGAAAATTGATCTTCAGAGAAATTAAAGGGCTTACCCAGCACAAGAAGGCTAGCATTTATTGAAGGCAAGATTGAAGCTCAAGTGTTCTAGATCACACAGCCAGTGCCCTATCTATGACACCATGTTTATTATGTTGCTAAAGCCAAGAAAGGAGAGTATCCAGTAGGAGAAAAGGGCTATTTCAATAATTCAATTCAACATTCATTAAGGGCCTACTTAGTGCCATCTACTGTCTTAGACTCACTCAAAAAGCAGCACCCAAAGACTTAGAAGGCCATATGTGGTCTTGAGGCCACAAATTCCCCACCCCTAGTCTAGGGATGAGGAATACAAAAACAAAAAATAATTCCTGTACTCAAGGAGCTAATATTCTGCTGGAAGTATATAATATTTACAAAGATTGAATAACAATAGTATAATTTGTGGAAGGAAAAAGTGCTAATAACTAAGGGAATCTGAAAATGCTTCCTATAGGAGGTAGTACCTGAAACGAGACTTGAAAGAGCTATGGATATTAAGAGATGGAGGTGAGGAGGGAATGTATTCCAGAAATACAAAGGCCTGAAGGCAGGAGATGGAATAGGTATGAAAAAAGCAAGTAGAATGTTTTGGCTGAAATGGAGAGAACATAAAATGAAGTAATATAAAATGTCTGGACAAGGTAGACTGGAACCAAAATAACACTAATAATAACTGATATTCACATAGCATTTTCAAGTTTGCAAAGCACTTTATGTAATTATCACATTTGAGCCTTACAACAACCCTGTGGAGAGATATCCCCATTTTACAGATAAAGTAACAGAGGTTCAGAGTATTTTAGTAACTTAGTTATAGTTATGCAGGTAATACACATTTTGTGAGCAGTATCTGAACCCAGGACTTCCTGACTTCAAGTCTAACACTCTACCATAGTACAACAGTGTTTAAAAAAAAGTGCTGCAGAGGGGTTAAAGAGGATGACAATGGAGAAAAAGCCTTTGGATTTGACGGGCTATTGAGGTTTCACTGGTATGTCATGAGATGAAACACCTAATTATGAGGGATTGAAGGAAAAGTACAAAATGAGGAGGTGAGATCATCAGATAGAAATTTTTTTTCAAAGAAATTAGGCAATGAAGGGGAGGAGATAAATAAGACAGAACCTAAATAAAATAGAAAAATCATAGGACCAATGATAAAGAACTGGAGGGATCTGAATTCTCTGACTTTACAAGTAGGAAATCAACACTCAGTAAGGGTAAGTTACTTGTACAAGGTTGTAACATAGTAAGCAAAAAGAAAGGTGGGGATTGAACCAGGTCCTCTGACTCCAAATACAATATTCTTTCCAACCTCCTAGGACAGTGGAAGGATTTTTACTTGATTTTAGCATTGAGGAAACCAGAGCATATTTCTAGGAAAATAATAATGATACAATAGAAAAGTTTTGAATATTACAGGGATGATTGAGATCCTAGAGAAGGTGACAGAAACTTAGACAGAAAAATGAGGATTAAAGATTCCTCTTCTTTTATAACTGAAGGAATGAGAGAGCAGGTAATGATGCTTAGAAATGGAGGCCACCCGGTGACGGAACCAACATGGCCACATGAAAACAGCATCTTACCGGAGCTCTCTCACAAGGTCTGTCAGATTCCTATGAAAAAGTGAATTTGAGCAGATTTGAGAGAGTTAAAAACGACGAGCAGTCTGAGTGGGGCAAATTTCCAAGCCGTGAGAGTCTGAAAGGCCAAAGGCACGAATCTGTAGGCTCGGAGAGTGCTTGGCTTGCGGAGCTTCTCCAGACCAAAGCGGAAGTTGCCAGCCGGGAAACCCACGTGGGAGACAGGCTGGGAGAAAGCTGGGTGTCCGAAACCGGTGGAGATCCCTGGGCCTCCCAACACAGGACAGCAGTCTGTGGAAGCCACGAGAGGCAGCACAATGCCACCAGCCCATGAAACACCAACTCATTCCTTCAGCCCAAATGAATGAAACCCGGATTCTTGAACTTCCAGGAGGCATAACGGCCAGGTAAATGGCTCTAATCCCTTCCCCCCTCACCCAGAGAATTCCTTGGGGAAAAAAAATAAAGAACACTGGAACAGAGGAGAAAGAAATGGGGCTTCAGTGGTCAAATAGTAGAAGTTCATTAGTCCCAGACGGGCAGAGCCGGCAGGGGTCAACACCAGGAGCCTAGACATAATTTTGCTCCCCCAGGGGAAGTGCCAGACATCAGCTCAAACAACAAACAGCTGAGACCATTGCTGAAAAGCATCAGTGCTGGAGAACACCCACAAGGAGTGAGAAGTCAGGGAGCCAGACCCCTACCCCACACCTCAGGAAATTGAAGGCTATAATTCTAGACTCACAACCCCCAGAATAAGAAAGCTGGGACAAAGAACCCTGAGCCCCAAAGTCAGAAATTTGTTGCAAAGCCAGGAAAAGGCAAAACAACATGAAGAAGAACACAAAAAAACCAAGGACAATAAATTCTTTTTATGGAGACAGGCATGATCAAAATAACAATTTGGAAGAGGGCAGCAACGACACTATAGATACATCTGATACCTCAAAAGATAATGTGAACTGGTCTCCAGCCCAAAAAGCATTGCTGAAAGAGCTAAAGGAGAATTTTAAAAACCAAATCAAAGAGTTAAAAGAAAACATGGAAAAAATGGGAAAAGTCCCTAAAGAATAAGATTGGCAAAATGGCCACATAGATTCAGAATCTAAATAGAGAAAATGACACCCTGAGAGGTAAAATCAACCAATTGGAAAAGGAGACTCAAAAGCAAAATGAAAACACTAACTCATTAAAACTTAGAGTTGAACAAGTAGAAGCTAATGAATCTATGAGGCACCAAGAAGTAGTAAAACAAAATGTAAAGAATGAAAAAATAGGAAAAAATGTAAAATATCTGATTGGGAAAAAAACTGACCTAGAAAATAAATCCAGGAGAGACAATTTAAGAGTTATTGGTCTACCGGAAATCCACGATGAAAAAAAGAGTCTTGACAGTATCTTCGAAGAAATTATCAAAGACAACTGCCCAGAGGTCCTAGAACCAGAGGGCAAAATAGTCATTGAAAGAATTCACTGATCACCCCCTGAAAGAGATCCCAAACTGAAAACACCAAGAAATATTATAGCCAAATTTCAGAACTGCAAACTCAAGGAGAAAATACTGCAAGCAGCCAAAAAGAAGCAATTCAAATATCGCGGAACTACAGTCAGGATCACACAGGATCTCTCAGCTTCCACATTAAAAGACAGGAGAAATTGTAATATGATATTCTGAAGGGAAAAGGAGCTGGGACTACAACCAAGGATCAACCACCCAGCAAAATTAAGCATAATTTTTCAGGCAAAGAGATGGACCTTCAATGAAATAAGGGAATTCCAGACCTTCCTGATGAAAAGGCCAGAACTCAATGGAAAATTTGATCTCCAAATACAAAACTCAAGAGAGACATAGAAAGGTACACAGGGGGAAAAATCCCCACAAACCGTATTAGCCAATAAGGGCAGGTTGTTTGCATCTTTATGTGGGATTATATCATCTTAAGTATGTTTTATATATATACATATACATGTCAGTCTTGAGAATGGTACAGCTATTATGGCAATTGAAAGGGATACACATAGATTGTGAATGCCTGTATAAATTAACTGGTGTAAGGATAAAAAACATAAGTAAGAGATGTAAAGGGAGGGCTATGAGAGAAGAGGTAAGGAGGTAGTAGAAAAGGGTAAATTACACCAAATGAAGTGGCACAAAAACATATTATAGTAGAGGGAAAGAAGGGAGGGAGAAGAGCAGTACTTGAGCTTTACTGTCATCTGTTCTGGTTCAAGAAGGGAATAACATGCCCTGATAAGTTTAGAAATCTGACTTGTGGTGGCATACTCAGTAGAGCACCAGCCCTGGAGTCAAGAGGACCTGAGTTCAAATCTGGCCTCAGACACTTGACACATGTACTAGCTGTGTGACCTTGGGCAAGTCACTTAACCCCAACTGCCCTGCCAAAATGCAAAAAAAAAAAGAAATCTAACTTGTCCTATGGGAAGTAGGAGGGGAAGGGGGGGATAAAAAGGGAGGGGGGTGGTCAGAAAGGAGGGGAGAAGTAGCAAGTGGGAAACAGTAAGATAAGGGAGGGAAATAAAGAGGGAGGGTAAACTGAGGAAGCAAAACTTTGTTGAGGAGAACTGGAAAGGGAGAAATAAAAGCACAAACAGGAGGAAATAGGATGGAGAAAAAGACACAGATAGAAATCTTAACTGTGAACGTGAATGGGATGAACTCTCCCATAAAACAGAAGTGGATAGCAGAATGGATTAAAAACCATAATCCTACAATATGCTGTTTACAATAAACACATTTGAAACAGGGGGATACACACAGGGTAAAGGTAAAAGGCTAGAGTAAAATATATTGCACCTCAGCTAAAGTAAAAAAAGCAGGTGTAGCAATCCTAATCTCAGACAAAGCAAAAGTAAAGATAGATTTAATTAAAAGAGATAAGGAAGGACATTATATCCTGCTAAAAGGAACCATAAACAATGAAGCAATATCATTGTTTAACATATATGCACCAAGTGGTAAGGCATACAGATTCTTAGAGGAGAGGTTAAGGGAGTTACAGGAAGAAATAGACAGCAAAACTATAATATTGGGAGACCTCAACCTCCCCCTTTCTGAACTTGATAAATCTAACCTCAAAATAAATAAGAAAGAAGTTAAGGAGGTAAACAGAATGTTAGAAAAGGCAGATATGATAGACCTCTGGGGAAAACTGAATGGGGATAAAAAGGAATATACTTTCTTCTCAGTGGTACGTGGCATATACTCAAAAATTGACCATGTACTAGGGCATAAAAACCTTACAATCCAGTGCAGAAAGGCAGAAGTAGTCAAAGCACACTTTTCAGATCATGATGCAATAAGAGTTATTTGTAACAAAGAACCATGGAAAAATAAGCTAAAAATTAATTGGAAACTAAATAATCTAATTCTAAAGAATGAGTGGGCCAAAGAACAAATCAGAGAAACAATTAATCACTTCATTCAAGAGAATGACAATAATGAAACAACATACCAAAACTTATGGGATGCAGCAAAAGCAGTTCTTAGGGGAAGTTTTATATCTCTAAATGCTTACATGAATAAAATAGGGAAAAAGGAGATCAATGATCTGGGCATACAGCTGAAAAAGCTAGAAAAAGAGCAAATTGAAAATCCCCAATTAAATACCAAATTAGAAATACTGAAAATCAAAGGAGAGATTAATAAAATTGAAACCAAGAAAACTATTGAATTAATAAATAAAACAAAGAGCTGGTCTTATGAAAAAACCAATAAAATTGATAAACATTTGGTCAATTTGATTTAAAAAAAAGAAAGAAGAAAATCAAATTACCAGTATCAAAAATGAAAAGGGTGAGTTCACCTCTAATGAAGAAGAAATCAAAACAATAAGGAATTATTTTGCCCAATTGTATGCCCATAAATTTGACAACCTTAGAGATATGGATGAATATCTACAAAAACATAAACTGCCCAAGTTAACAGAAAAGGAAGTAAAATTTCTAAATAACCCCATCTCAGAAAAAGAAATTGAGCATGCCGTCAATGAACTCCCTAGGAAAAAATCTCCAGGGCCAGATGGTTTTACATGTGAATTCTATCAAACATTTAAAGAACAACTAATTCCAATACTTTGTAGACTATTTGGGAAAATAGGTGAAGAAGGAGTCCTACCAAATTCTTTTTATGACACAAATATGGTACTAATATGCAAACCAGGTAGAGTCAAAAAAGAGAAAGAAAATTATAGACCAATTTCTCTAATGAATATTGATGCAAAAATTTTAAATAAAATATTAGCAAAAAGATTGCAGCAACTTATCACAAGAATAATATACTATAACCAGGTAGGATTTATTCCAGGAATGCAAGGCTGATTCAATATTAGGAAAACTATTAGCATAATTGACCATATCAACAACAAAACTAGCAGAAACCATATGATCATCTCAATAGATGCAGAAAAAGCCTTTGACAAAATACAACACCCATTCCTATTAAAAACACTAGAAAGCATAGGAATAAATGGAACCTTCCTTAAAATTATAAATAGCATCTACCTAAAACCATCAACAAGCATTATTTGTAATGGGGATGAGCTAGATGCATTCCCAATAAGATCAGGGGTTAAACAAGGATGTCCATTATCACCCCTACTATTCAATTTAGTACTAGAAATGTTAGCTGTAGCAGTAAGAGAAGAAAAAGAAATTGAAGGAATTAGAATAGGAAAAGAAGAAACTAAATTATCACTTTTTGCAGATGATATGATGATTTATTTAGAGAATCCTAGAGAATCAAGTAAAAAACTACTTGAAATAATAAACAACTTTGGCAAAGTTGCAGGATATAAAATAAACCCACATAAATCCTCAGCATTCCTATACATTACTGACAAAGCCCAACAGCAAGAGATAGAAAGAGAAATTCCATTCAAAGTTACTGTAGACACTATAAAATATTTGGGAGTCTGCCAAGTCAAACCCAGGGCTTATATGAACATAATTATGAAACTCTTTTCGTGCGAATAAAGTCAGATATAAATAAATGGAAAATATCAGTTGCTCATGGTTAGGCCAAGCTAATATAATAAAAATTACAATTTTACCTAAATCAATCTATCTATTCAGTGCCATACCAATTGAACTACCAAAAAATTATTTTACTGAGCTGGACAAAATAATAACAAAATTCATCTGGAAAAACAAGAGGTCTAGAATATCTAGGGTATTAATGAAAAGAAATGCTAGAGAAGGTGGCCTAGCCATACCAGATATTAAACTATACCGCAGAGCAGCAGTCATCAAAACTACCTGGTACTGGCTAAGAAACAGAGGTGTGGATCAGTGGAATAGGATAGGAATACAAGATGGAGAAGTCAACAACTATAGCAATCTACTCTTTGATAAACCCAGAGAGGCCAGCTTCTGGACTAATAATTCACTATTTCACAAAAACTGTTGGGAGAATTGGAAAATGGTAGGGAAGAAACTGGGCATAGACCAATATCTTACACCATATACCAAAATAAATTCAAAATGGGTTCATGATTTAGGAGTAAAGGCTGATACTATAAGTAATTTGGGAGAGCAAGGAATAGTTTACTTTTCAGATTTACAGTAAAGAAAAGAATTCATGACCCAACAAGAGACAGAGAGCATTACAAAATGCAAAATGGATAATTTTGATTATGTTAAATTGAAATGTTTTTGTACAAAAAAAGCTAATGCAACAAAAATTAGGAGGGAAGCAAAAAATTGGGAGAAAATCTTTACAAATAGTATCTCTGATAAAGGCCTCATTTCTAAAATATACAGGGAACTGAGCCAAATATATAGGAATACAAGCCATTCCCCAATTGAGAAATGGTCAAAGGATATGAACAGACAGTTTTCAGAGGAAGAAATTAATTAAAGCTCTCTCTATAGGCATATGAAAAAATGCTCTAAATCACTACTGATTAGAGAAATGCAAATCAAAACAACTCTTAGATACCACATCTCTCCTGTCAGATTGGCTAAAATAACAAAACAGGAAACTGATAAATGCTGGAAAGGATGTGGGAAAATTGGAACATTGTTACATTGCTGGTGGAGTTGTGAGATGATCCAGCCATTTTGGAGAGCAATTTGGAGCTATGCCCAAAGGGCTATAAAAATGTTCATACCCTTTGACCCAGCAATACCACTTCTAGGATTGTATCCCAAAGAAATCACACAAGCGGGAAAAGCACCCATATGTACAAAAATATTTATAGCAGCTCTTTTTGTGGTAACCAAGAATTGGAAATCAAAGGGATGCCCATCAATTGGGGAATGGCTGAACAAGCTGTGGTATATGAAGATAATGGAATACTATCGTGCCATAAGAAATGGGGATGATACGGACTTCATAACAACCTGGAAAGACCTACATGACATAATGCTGAGTAAGTGGAGCAGAGCCAGGAGAACATTATATACAACCACAGATATATGGATTCTGTGAGGTCCAACCCTGACAGACTTCGCTCTTTTCAGCAACACAAGGTACAAAGACAACTCCAATGGACTCACAATGAAGAACGCTATCTACATCCAGAGAAAGAACTATGAAGTTTGAATGCAGATTGAGGCACACTTCATGCTCGCCTTTTTTTCCCCTTTTTTTCTTCTCTTTCGTTTTTGTTTTTGGGGGTTTTTTTTTTGGTTCTGTTTCTTCTTTCTCATGATTCATTCCATTGGTCATAATTCTTCTCCACAACTTGGCTAGTGTATAAATTAATTCAATGTGAAGTTATATGTGGTAGTTATATGAGATTCCATGCTGTCTTGGGGAGGGAGGGGGGAGGGAGGGGTGAAAATCTGGATCTCAAAATTATGTAGAACTGTGTGTTGCAAACTAAAAATTTTAAAAAACAATTTCCCACAAAAAAAAAGAAATGGAGGCCATCCAATAAGAGATCGCTCAACTCTTGTCCTCAATTCCTGAAGAAAGAGTTCATGATATATGTCATAAATGTGAGAATGTAGGGAGCAGGGATGTTTGGAAGGGTAGAAAGAGAAGAAAAGATTTGGAACAGGTTGCTGTGGGAAATCAGACTGGAACTGAATAAGAGTAGAGTAGAATAACTTCCAGGTAGCAGTGAGAACTCAGCTGGGGTTATGTAATATTAGTCTGTCAGCAGTTGGAGGAGCTCAATTTAACAATTTTCTCCAGAAATGTTCAGCAGAAGCAGAGAAATTCGATGATGGAGGTTACCTATAGGTCAGCAATGGTGGAAATTTAGAGGAGCAAAGGATTCTAGGGAAGTACTTAGTGATATATTAAAGAGTATAACCATGGGTCTTGAAGAAAGTGAAACCACAGTGTAGAATAAGGGCTGGGAGAACAGAGATTTGTCAGTGGAACAGAAGTCACAATAAGGGGAATTTTAAAGTTAGTATGAATGAAAGGAAAGGTAAAAGAGTAAGTAACTGGTCAAAAAGTCTCAAAGTTCTTTATCTTTTAGGTGGTACAATTCCAAGAGATGGGAAAATTTAATGTCTGAAGGAAATGGGGTGGAGGAAAAGGTCACTGAGGTGAGAATATGGAGAAATTGAAAGGTTGGTTTTTTAGAATGGCAATTAACATAAATATCAAAATTTTGAAGATGGTAGGAGATGGGGTGGAGACAAAAATCATGATTCAGGTACTGAAGTTATTAAACAAGCTGGGAGAATGACCTAGAGGTCAGTAGATGGCATTAACAAGGATAAACAAAGAATGATGTAGATGGATTGTATGTACATCAAAAAAATGAAAGAACCTATACGAACGGTCTAGAAGTGGTAGTGTGTCACAGACAGCATACATATAGAAGAAGTGGCCTTTCATGCTGGGGAGGGTTGAAATGGATATTTTTTTTCCATTTCATAGCAAGGGTTTGATTAAAGTGAGGTAGCAGACATAAAATTGGTTTAAAAGGTCAAGGACGTAGGGCACACACATTTTCACATAGTGAAACTAGGAGATGAGTAAAAAAGATAAATAGGAGTTGGTTTAGGGAGGTCTGAGCCTGATTTGAAGTATTCTCATCAAAGAAGAAATTGTTCCCTTGACTTATGTTAGAGAGCATAGAGAGAAAGACAAGAAGTATTGACCTCAAAGTGTGAAAGGTTCAAGTTCTGCCTCAAAAACTTACTAGCTATGGGAACCTGGGAGAGCCAATTAACTTCTCTGAGTCTGTTTCTTCAACAGTAGAATGTTGGACTTGATGACCTCTAAGCTTCCTTCTAGTTCTAAAATATATTATCTTATGATCTATGACCTTACTACTCAGAGAATCCCACTTTGGCTTGCTTGTTGTGTCTTCTGGATCACCTCCATGTCAGTGGCAAACATTATTGGCAAGTGTGTTTCCCTGTTTTATGCCTTGTTTGATATTACTAGTCAGAGGGTGACTGAACAAAGTTATTTCTATCATCATACATTCCAAGGAATCTTGTATATGCATATTAAAAGATAATCTTTAAGGCCGCATTTTGCTCAACTTAATCAATTGCTATTTTAGCACCAACAAGCAATAAGCCAAATTTGAGCTTGTATTCTCTACATCAGTTAGTCAACTTAAAAATTATAAAATTGACATTTACTACATGTGTGACCTTGGGGAAGTAGCTTAACCTCTCTGGATCTCAGTTTCTTCATTTGTAAAATGAGGGGAGAATTCTAGGTGGCTCTGAGATCATGTCCAGCTCAAACTCTATTATCCCTTGTGATCTGCTATGAGATACTACTTGCAAAAGCTTATTATTCCCTTCTAATGTTCTCATTAGGGATGCTCTGAATGCAGATTTAAGTTATTCTCATTAAAATTTTATATAGAAGGGAAGGGAAGCGTATGGATCAGCAGTTATCGATTTAAGTGACACAGTGAAGCAAGTCCCAGACCTGGAGCCAGGAAGACCCAAGTTCAAATCTGGCCTCACACATTTACTGGCTGTGTGACCCTATTTATCTCCATTTCATCATTTGTAAAATGAGCTGGAGAAGGGAATGACAAACTACTCCAGTATCTTTGCCAAAAAAAACCCCAAATGGGGTCACAAAGAGTCAGACACAACTGAAATGACTGAAAAAAGTCATTGATTTGCTCTTGTTTGTGATTTGGAATGAATCTAAGTTTTTTTGTCAATGCCTTTAGTATCTTTCCTTCCTTCAGATGCCTTAAGAATAAATCCCCTCAAAGTCTCAGAGTTGTATGGATTTCTTTTAAGAGGTTCTACTATGTTCTAAGGCTTGACACCATCAAGCACAACATCATTGAAAATAGAGGAATATCTGGAGGAACTTGCTAAATGAAACCTATGCATACAGCGCAGTAAAAGGAACACTGTACCTAGAATTAGAAGAACTGGAGTCTGTCTCTAGCTCTGCAACTTATCAGAAGTTGTGACAACCTTAGGCTGTGGAGACTTAAACCCTCTGAGACTCAGTTTCTATATCTGCAAAATGGGGAGAAAGAGGTATGCGTTTCCTAACTCATAATATGGTGAATGTAAAACGAGATAATGCATGTGAGACACTTTGTAGCATATAAACATCAGCTGGTACCTTGTTATTGGTATCACGACTTATTTATGCATACCAAGCCAGACACAGATCACCGCACTAGTGGTATGTTTAAGTATAGTGTTGGTCTTCACCATGAGGAAAGAATAGCCCCAGGAGAATGGGACCAGCAGTAACTGTAGCTTTTAAAGTAAATAGACAACAGGGAAAACTTAGACAATTACCCTTTGTTCACTCCCTGAGCCACGAATTTGATTTCTCTGAATTAGGCTTATTACAATAAATATAAATGCACAACATGATTATTTATGGGAAGGAAATAGACAAAAGATGTTGATTTGCTACTACCTAAACCTCATTTTCTGACTGTCTCCCCTAGAGGCCCTTCCCATTTGTTGCTCCAGTGTATTCTCATTGTTGTTCAATGATACAAGTCTAAGCTGCTCATCAATTCGCCTCCCCTCCCCCATTCTCTCTTTCTCTCCCTCTCTCATTCCATGTTAATAGTTCCCCTGAAATCCTATCACTTTGCTGGAGGATTGATGTAAGTCTCCAGCAATTAACATAATTACAAGCCTGATTATCTTCTAATTGCATTATGAGTATTTGGTTATTCACTACACAAATTAGGGGAAATTAAAGAGGAGTAAGATCCCGTGGTGTGGGCGGCATGCTTTCTAAAACAGTGATGAGCCTCTGAATGCCAGCAGATAAAGAGAAGGTGAAGACCATTTTACATTCCTGTTGGTTAACAGTTGTTACCTTTCATCTCAGCAAGTGGAGGCTTTTCTTCTTCTTTTGTTTTCTTTGCTAATGGCAGGCATAGGTCTTAACTGAATTGTTCCTAAGTTCCCCTCCCAGATACAAGGTACTTAAAATAAACTACACCAATTCCACGTTGGTTCATGTAAGTAAGATATGTGGCAAAAAGATGACAGTTGTAAGTGCTTGCTGTTAGATGTGTCGGCTGGGGAGCCAAATCACTGAAAGATATCAATAATTCATAAATATAATCATGGGATGATGTTCATGGTGGTGAAGAAAATGAAGTTGTAAACAGCTTGGAGGGTTGTAAGTGCTTTGATGTCTTTTTTATGCTCTGTGTGATGTCATATCGGGGGAGTGGCTAGAACTAGAACTTGAGGAGAGGAAGTTTGAAAAGTCAAGTCTTTTTCAAGGGTGAGTTTAATATACATAATTCATAAAAGACAAGCCTCGACCTGAGATGAGATGAGATGATTCGACATGTGAGTTCCCAAGGACAAGGGTTCTTTTGCAGGGTGGGGATGAAGGGAGAGTTGAGGTAAAATTTGAGAGAGAGAGAGAGAGAGAGAGAGAGAGAGAGAGAGAGAGAGAGAGAGAGAGAAATGTGACACTAATCTATTTCTTTTCTGTTCTAAAGCAAGCAACAAGTACTTTTATATCAGGAAGACAAATTGAAGATGTAAGTCGAATAAAGCAATCAACTAATGAGAATCCCAAACTACACATAACAATCAATTACCAGATAACAAAACTATACTGAAAGGACTTGTGTTTTGCACTTTATCCAGGATCCCAAATTGATCCCAATTTGATCCCAAATTGGATCAAATCATCATGGAAAACACTTCTCTTCTTTTACTCAAAATAAAGAAAGTGTTTCATAAAACCACGTGACCTTGGAAATGGAAAAGACTTAAGTGTCCATCCAGCACAACCCATTCCAAAAAGAGAATGTCTTCTAAAACATTCATGACAAATGGTCGTTTAGATTCTACTTGAAGAGCCCCAGTGATTGATAATTCACTTCCTTCTGAGGCTGATCATTCCCTTTGGACAGATCCAAATTGTTAAAAAGTAGAATAGTAGAATACTGTGTATTGGAAAAATTCTGGTTTTTCTTTTCTTCTTCTTCTTTTCTTTTCTCCAACAAGGCTGGATATCTCCATCTTGCCCAGGTGAGAGATATAGTGGCCACTAGTAGATCTATTTCTGATTAGGAGGGAAAATTAAATCTGCTCTGTTTTTGACTTTGGCAAGTTTGCACTTCCTTGGACAACCTGGTGCCCTCCCCCATCCTTGAGAGTATACCGTATTAGTGCCAGACTTAGTATGGACACCTGAGTTGCTTTAGCCCTACTGCAGCTCAAAACTCCTGAGTTCAAGTGATCTTCCAGCCTCAGCCTTCCCAGTAGCAGAGATGACAGGCATGACATGATGTCATGCCAACACCAAGACTGGTAAAATTGGCTTTTCTATAACTGATAGCTATTGCTTGAATTCCTCCCTCTTAGGTCACACTAAACAAGCATAAACCCTTTTTGTACAAGACAACCCTACTAACGAAAACTCAAAAGTGCACCAGGGGAAAAGAAGAGAAACAAGTAGAAGTGTCACCTGAGAGGCTCAGCCTTAATGAACTTAAGCTGTGACATGAAGAGTGAATCCACAATGGTCTTGTGAATGACTTCTCTTAGGACTCTATGCAAAATTCACTGAAACTGCTGGGTCCATCCTCACTCTATGCTTTAGGACAGATATGATGCCTTCCCAACCCCCTCTCTATAAAGAGCCTTGTACAGCCTTCCATTCTAAGCTCCCTCTTCTGCCCTCTCCTACACCTCAGACTTTCTTCCTTCATTTGCTCCACTTTCTAACTAGGAATTGGTCATTTTTACCTGCGCCAGGTCAATCCCTCCTTCTCTTCTAGGAAGTTACCCACTTGGTCATTCA
This sequence comes from Trichosurus vulpecula, assembly GCF_011100635.1. Lineage (NCBI taxonomy): Eukaryota > Metazoa > Chordata > Mammalia > Diprotodontia > Phalangeridae > Trichosurus > Trichosurus vulpecula. Next base: position 273,917,874 of record NC_050573.1, on the reverse strand, counting down.
CTCCTTCTCTTACCTTCCATTTCTTCTTATCCGCTGGTTCCTCCCCTGTAATCCACAAATAGGCCTAGATTTTACCTAATCTTAAAATTATTTACTTGACTTTGTCATTTCCTCAAATTCTTATCCTAATCTCTTCTCCTTTTCACAGGGAGAAAGAAACTACTTACACTGTCTAGCACAGTACCATGTCTGGAGTCAGGAAGACCTGAGTTCAAATCTGACCTGAGATATTTACTAACTGTGTGACCCTGGTAAAATCATGTAAGCTCTGTTTCCCTCAGTTTCCTCATCTGTAAAATAAGAGCAATAATAATAGTACCAACTTTCCAGGTGTGTTGTGAGGATCAAATTAGATAATAATTGTAAAGTGCTTAGCACCGTGCCTGGCACATAGTAGGTACCACATAAATGTAAGCTATTACTTATCATCATATGGTTTTCTTTCTAGACTGAAACTGCTCTCTATGGTTACCAATGACCTCTCCTCTTTTTTTTGAAACCTGATCATAGGTTCATATTCTTCCCTTACTTTTAATCACTCCCTTCATAGTCTGCCTTCCAGCACTGTAGTTTGTTTTGATTTTGACTTCTCCCTCACTTATCCTACCCCCTCTTTTGAATCAACTTCTCGTCCCCACCTAGATTCCTGGTAAGTTAATGTATTTCTACATCAACCTCTTTTTATGTCTGCTGTTCATAACTGTGTGTTCAAACCTTCTTTGTCTGGTTCAGATGAAAATGAAGTTCATGTAATACCTGTTCTCCTTACCCTTTCCTTCAGGTTTACATAGTTTTCATCTATCCCACCTTATTATATGATATAGGCTCCCTACTCTCCTGATCCTTTCTTCTCTAGAATATTTCTTTTTTCCTCCCCTTTATTATTTCTTTTAAGATGATCAAAATATAACTAAATCACCCCCAATCCATTTTTTTATCTTATTTAACTGCCTCTGTGACACTTGAAAACCTTAGGATTTTGAAGGGATATTTGTTTCTTCTCCCCCAAATAGAATGTATGCACTTCAACATCCTCTAACCCCTTTCAAGTACTCAAATATATTTATCTTTATAGCTTTCTCTTGACTCCTGTGTTTGCATTTCAAAGCTTCTACTCAGCTCTAGTCTTTTCATCAGGAATGCTTAAAAGTCTCCTATTGCATTACAGATTCTTTTTCCCTCATGGAATTATAATCAGTTTTACAGGGTAAATTATTCTTGATTGCAAGCCTTTATTTTTACCTTTCAGAATATCATATTTTGAGGACTCTTTTCCTTTATGGTGGAATATGCTGAATCTTTTTTAATTTTATTTTTATTCCGAAATTAACAAACTCCAAATAAAATAAGTATTTCCATATACAAGGTAGAAGCCAAAAAAGCAAACCACGATTGTACATGAAACTTTGACTATCATGTACAGCCTGTTTCTTCTTTTAAGAATATAATAAATTCAAGATGTAGATATCAAAGCTGTCCTATTTATTTGTGTCTCCTTCTGGCCTTCTTTCTGTTCTCACGCATTCTTAAAAATACGTCAATAACCTTTTTTTTTTCTTTCTTTGCTTTTCTTTTTCCTTTGTGGTAACAACATTCCCACAGTAGCCATGTTCTGAAAATAAATTTCTCATTCTGTAGGTTGAGTCACTCACGTCTCTAACAGGAGGTAGGTAAGAAGCTTCTTCACTGGTCCTCTGGAACAGTAGTTGGTCATTGCATCAATTAGCATTCTTAAATCTTTCGAAGTTGTTCCCCTGGTTCTGTTCACGTTATTAACTTTGCATTAGTTTATACAAATCTTCCCAGATCTTTCTGAAACTATCCTTTTTAACATTTCTTACAAAATTATAGTGATACATTTGTATTCCATATAACACTTCCAAACTTCTCCCATCTTCCTCAAACCTCCCATGGTTTCACCTCCTCCTACCATAACTTTGCCTTATATTTTCCTGAAAAAACTGAGGTCCAGAGTTCACCTCTTCTCCCCTCCTACTCACCACATAATACTCAGACCTTTCTGCCCCATCTGCTCTTTCACCCTTATCTCACATGAAAACATGGTCCTTCTACTTGTTGACGCAAACACATTTACCTGTACAAGTGATCTCATTCCTTTCCATCTTCTCCAGCAAACTGCTCCTTCTATGATTTCCATGGTCACTTATATTCAATCTCTCTCTCTGTCTAGTGGCCTCTTCCCTAACTGCCTACAAACAGGACCATGTCTACCTCATCTTCAAAAAACCTCACTTGATCCATCCCATCCTCACTATTGCCCTGTAACTCTTTTGTCTTTTGTAGCTGAAATCCTTGATAAGGCCATCTAAAATAGGTGCTTACACTTTTCCTCTCACTCACTTCTGGATTCACATCTACAATCTGGATTCTTGCTTTATTATTCCACCAAAACTATTCTCTCCAAAATTACCAGTGACTTCTTAATTGCCAAATCCAATGACTTTTCTCTGTTTTTGTCTATCTTGATCTCTCTGAAATTTTGACATTATTAATCACCTCTTCTCCAAGATATTCTCTTCTCTCCAGGTTTTTGGAACTCTCTGCTCTCCTGATTCTTCTCCTACCTGTGTAATTGTTCCTTCTCAGTCTCATTTACTGGATCTTCAGCCATGTTACTCCTGGTGACCACAGATGTCCCAAAGGGACATCTTATGGGCCTTTTTCTTTTTTCCCTCTACTCTACTTCCCTTTGTGATCTCATTAGCTCCCATGGATTAAATTATAATCTTCATGCTGATGATTCTCAAATCTACCTATCCAGTGCTAACTTCTCTGCTGACTTTCAATCTCACACTTCCAACTGCCCAAAAAATGAGTTCAGACTCATTATATTTGCCCCAAAACACTCCCCTGCTTCCAAGATTCCCCTGCTACTGTCAAGGCCACCGCGATTCTCCCAGTCCTCCAGGCTCACAAGCTACGTGTCAACCTCAACTATTTACTGTCTCTCATCCTTTATATCCAATCTGTGGCCAAGGCCTGTCAATTTTACCCTTGCAATATCTCTTGAACATTACCCTTCTTCTCCTCTGATATCACCACCAATTCTCATGCCTCAATATGTTCAACCAAAATAGCCTGTTGATGACTCTGCCTGCCTCAAATCTCTCCTCACTCAATTTTCCTGAAGTAAAGATGTGGCTATGTCACCCCCTCCCCCACTCAATAAACCATATTAACTCCCTACAACTTCAAAGTTCAAATACAAAATCCTCTATCATTCAAAGCCATTTATAACCTAGCCTCACTCCTCCACCTTTCCAGTCCTCTTACATCTTATATCCCCACCACCACCACTACCATCACATATTCATTAATCTTATTGTTCTTCAAACAAGACTCCATCTCTTGTCTCCAGGTGCTTTATGTGTCTGTTTTTCAGGATTAAAATGCTCTCCTTCCTCATCTTAACCTCCGAGCTTATTTCAAGTTCCAACTAAAGCCCCACCTTCTATAGGAAGCCTTTCCTTGTCTCTCTTCATTCTATCACCATGCTCTGTTGGTTATTTCTGATTTATCTTGCATATATTTTATTTGTCCATAGTTGCTTGCATGTTGTCTTCCTCATTAGATCGTGAGATCCTCAAGTATTGGGACTGTCTTTTGCCTTTCTTTGCTTTCTCAGTGCTTACTTAACACCATGTCTGGTATGTATAGTACGGATTTAATAAATGCTTGTTGACTCACTCACTGACTGACATTGATATATCATACATTACATTGGCAAAAGGCCCTTGGAGAATGCTCAGATTACCTAAGATGAAAGGCTTCATGAAAGGGCCTGCCTGGGCATGCCCAGATCTCCCAACATAGAGAAACCCTTCTCCTAGAAGTTTCCCTCCCATTATGCATTTTCCCACCACATAAATGGGAGTAGCCTCTGTTTTATGAGAGTTGGGCATGTTCCAGGGCCCTTACACATCCATATGCCATAATTTGTTCAGCCATTTTCCAATCACTGCACACCACCTTTTAAGTTTCTGCTATAACAAAAAGAATAGCTATAATTTTTTTATATATTGTTGCTTTTCCTCTTCCATTGAACAACTAGTAATAGAAGCTAGTAGTCACATCACCAGGTCACAATTTAGTGATATTTTTGGTCACAGTTCCAAACTGCTTTCCAGAATGGTTGTATCAATTCACAGCTCTACCATGATTGCATTAGTGTACCTATTTTCCTGCAGTGGCTCCTATTGTCATCATTTTCCTCTTTTATCATCTTCAACATTCTGATAGACATGACGTAGATCTTCACCGTTACTTTAATTTTAATTTCTTTAATTATTAATGATTTGGGTCATTTTTAATATGGTGCTGATATAGCTGTCAACATTCTATCAATCTGATGGATTCCTCATTACTTGAATGCTTGCTTCATGGCTTCTTACGGCAAGTTTTCCTGAGTTGAAGCTCTGGATTTTAGCTATGATATTCCTGAGAGTATTCATCTTTGGATTTCTTTCAGGAAGTGAATTTTCATTTTGACAATTGATTCTAACAGATCTGGGCATTTTAATTTATTATTTCTTGAAATGTGATATATAGGCTTTTTCTTTTGTCATATTTTTCAGATAATTTGATTACTTTTAGATTGTATCTTTTTGTTCTATTTTTAGGTCAGTAGTTTGTGCTGGAATATATCTTACATTCTCTTCTGTTTTCTTTTTCAGCATTTTGAATTTGGTTTAATATTTCTTGTTGTCTCATGAAGTCATTGATTTCTCTTAGGTCTGTTCTAATTTTATGAATACATTTCTGGACAAGTTTATTATTTTATTTTCTAAGCTATTACTTCTCCTAACAAATATTTTCTGTGTAACTGTTATATAATTTATAATCTCTTCTTTCACTTATTCCAAGTACTCTTGCAGTCAGTCTTGGAGTCATTATTTTCCTTTCTGAGGCTCTGCTTGAAGTTTTTTATGACATTAGTCCCTTCATCTTGGTTTTCCTCTTGGAAAATTTTTGACTGATAATATTTCTTAGCATTCAGTGTTAGCTGAAGCTGCAAGCCACCTTGAGGGAAAATCAGGAGGCAGAATGTTCCAGGCAAGTCAAAACACTGCGTCCACCTTGAATATCATGTCCCCTCAGATCTTGATGGAGATAGCTCAGAACACTAAACCCAAGGGCCTTGAAAATAGCAATGTGTCCTCATACATCCCTTCCATTTGAATGTGAGCTTCTTTTGAGTAGGGATTTCTATTTTTGATTTGTATCCTCAATACTTAGGTTTGGCCAGAGTGGCCTTTGTTTTCCTTGAGTGACTCAGCTTACCTTGCTGGTTGCTGCTGCTTCTCTTCCAGGAAGTGGAGAACTTCCTTGTGATGAGTCATGGGGCTGGCTGAGGGGAAGTGTTAACTCCAGAGCCACGCCCTATTGGGTGTTAACCTGGTCTATGCCAGGGGGAGGGGCCAACTCAAGAACCAATCAGCCCTGGTCATTCAGGCGGTGCTTGAGGATATCGAAAACTCTATAAGAGGGGAGAGGACAGCTTGAAGACCCCTTTTTTCCTTTTCCAGTTGGAGCCAGAGATGCCTACAACTGAAGCTGAGCTGCCAGTAGCAGAGCTGACCCACATGGAGCGAGGAGTGCTGAGTAAGGACTGGAGGCCAGTGGGTAATCTTCTTGCCGTAGAGGGGAAGCATGTATACGATTTTGCCTTATACCATCTTGCTTCTCTGTGGCCTCCTGGTTACTCTTGTGAGGCGGACTTATTGGGCCTGGAAGCTTTTGATCAAAATATCAAAATGGGGATGCTGGTTTGTGGGCCTGTTACTGTGGAGTGTAAATACATGCTTTAGTTCTCCTGCCTTCTGCCTAGAGAATTCCTTATATCCCGCAGTTCCGAACCTTTCAGGCACATATGAGATTCTCTTTGAAATCAGAAATTCTGCCTTCCTAATATATTAGGAAAGTACTTTGCACATAGTAAGCACTTAATGATTTTGTCATTTATTCAATGTCTTCTTCTGTTTACTCAGGCTCAGTTCTTGATTAGAGATTTTGTGGCAAACTCATGGATGAGGTGGTCAGGCCCAGTTTACTCCTGACCTCAATTTTCTGAGTTCTTGTTGCTGGTTTATACTTCCCTTGTTATGAATAATTTCAGAATAGTAGTTGACTTCAGTATACCCCGTCAAAGCTCTGTGGTTGGCTCTTCTTAATCAGGACACTGGATATCCTAGAACACCTTCTAGGAATACAAGAGAAAACCAAGCTGCTTAATTTAGAGTTTGGGCAGTGGATAAAGTACTGGACTTGGAGTCACAAAGACATGGGTTTAAATCCTACCTTTGATATTAACTATATAAGCACAGATATCAGCAGTTAACATTCTAATTTCAATTTATTTCTCATCTTTAGGTAATTCCTGCATAGGTCCTTGAAACATTATTATGAGGAGTTACTTTTCATTTCCATGCCACTCTTTGTAGTGTTTGTTTAGGTGAGGTTACTAAGCCTGGTGACTCTGAATGGAGTAAAGAAAGAAGAGTGGATTGGGGGAAGGGTGGTAGGAAGGAATAGGAATAGTAAAGTCCCTAATTACTAGAACAGTGGCGTCAAACTCAAATATTAATGGGGTCACTACACCATAGATAAGAATCCTTCCTGGCCCTTTATTGACTTAGAGAACTACTTACTGAGATTGTCTATTTCCTACTATTTATGTTGTTAAAAATTTGCAGGTTTATGCAGAATGCAGCTGTGTTTGACACCTCTGAGCTGGAACAATGCAATGAGTTTTACTTCTTTTCCTGTTGGTGGAGGCAAGGAATATCACTAACAACCATCTTGGTACTACCAACTAAGGCTCTAAGATAATAACGCACATTTATGTAGCCAGTAAAGGTTTACAATCTTCACAATCATCCCTATGAAGTAGGCAATAGAATCATAGATTGAGAATTTAACCTCTAAAGGTCATCTAGCCCAACTCCTTCACTCAATAAATGGGGAAACTGAGGCCCAGAGAAACTAAGTGACTTTCCTGAGCTCACACAAGTAGCAAATGTCAGGGTCAAGAATCGTACCAGTTCTTTTAATTATACTTTGCAAGTAATATTGTTAACAATACGCATTTTTTAGCTCAGTTAGCTGAGATTCAAAGATTAGAATTATTTGCCCAGAAATACAGAGCAGTGAATATTGTACCTAAAACTCAAATCCAGACCTTTCTTGATTCCAAATCCAGTGTTCTTTTCATCATGTCATTCTGTCTCCACTGAAAAGATTCCAAACCATCAATTAAGGTTTTGTTCTTATCAGTATATTCAACTGTCTGTATTTCTAGATATTCTTGAAACATCTGTATCAATAAACACATTTGATAATTCTGGTGCTTAGAGCCTTGATGCATACGTTATTCCCTACACGATAGACCCTGGGACCTACATGCAGCAAGACATACTTATACGTGAACTCAAACAAAAACATTTATTGTTGAAAAACGTGAAACTTACATATAGTTTCTTGGCAAAAAAAAATCAACCAAGGGTATTTCTCTACTACAGCTGGCATGAACAATGCATAATACCAAGAATAAAAAAGCAAGAACAGCCTTCACACTATTAGTTACCCAAGGAATGATGGTTGTATTTTACAGTGTTTAAAGGGAAACTTTACCCTGCAGTCATTGTTAAAGTTAATTTATATGATGATGCAAAACTTTCACAAAATACTTTATACTGCCATCACTATATTTTCTCTTTATTGGTTATATAGATAACATTTTCACTGTTATCAGCCTCCTGATTTTTTTTTGAATTTTAGAATATATTTTATAGGAGTGGAGTTTATTACCAATTACAGTAACATAGTGCTACACGAAAATACATAAACAGCAGTGAATCCTGGAAAATCAAGGTCAGGATACTATAAATTCCTATGTGAGAAAAGGGAATTGACTGGACCTTTACTTTTTGCTCCCATCTCATATTCAAGTTCAAGTTCAGCCACTTACTTTGTGACCATGGACAGATCATAGGCTCCAAGGTTCAGGGTCATAGCTCTTGCTCTTAAGCTTGAAGGAAATCCATATCTATTCAATTTTACCTCCTCATTTTCCCCATAATAAACAGAGTGCAAGGTGGTTAAATGACATGTCCAAATTCATATGGTAGCAAGATTCAAAAATGTGATTTAAACACTAGTCTCCCAAGTTTTGAACCAGTTTTTTTTCCTCTGAATAAAATTCCTCCACTTATTCTCAGTGGTCTCATGTGAAAAATACATATGATACCTGCTCCTCTTATCTTACAAGTTGTTGGTGATGAATTATAGATGCAACAATACATATAGAATGTCTTTGGAAATTACAGAAATCTATATATTTCATGGCATCATTTAGTTATTCATATTTTTCTTTAAAAGTATTTGGTATGGCATTTTTGCTTCTTTTTTTAATTTAATATTTTATTTTCTCTGATTATGTGTAAACATTTTTAACATTCATTTAAAAGTTTTTTCAGTTTCAAATTCTTTCCCTCCTTCCTTCTGCCACATTTCCCTCAATAAGAAGGCAAGCAATTTGATATAGATTATACATGTGCAGTCATGCAAAACATATTTCCATGTCAGTCGTGTTGTAAAAGAAAACACAGATTTAAAAAAGAAAAGAAAAAGGAAGTAAAGAAAATATATGCTTTAATCTGCATTCAGACTCCATCAGTTCTTTTTCTAGATATGGATAGCAATTTTTATCATAAGTCCTTCATAATAGTCTTAGATCATTGTATTTCTGAAAATAGATAAGCAATTCACAGCTGATCATCATACAATATTGCTCTTACTATATGCAATGTTCTTTGGTTCTGCTAATTTCACTTTGCATCAGTTCACATTAGTCTTTCCAGATTTTTCTGAAAGCATGCTGTTAGTCATTTCTTATAATACAATAGTATTCCATGACAATCACCCATACCCAATTGATGGTCATTCCCTCAATTTTCAATTCTTTGCCAGCAGGGCCATGTCTAGTTGTCCTGACATATATCTTGCCACTGGACCCAGAAGGCTCCGGAGGAGAAAGTGAAGCTGGTGACTTTGCACAACCCTCCCTAATTTAAATCGAATTCACTTGCAAGTCATGGCATTACCTTCCTGATTTCATGGTCCTCTACAAGAACAAAAGACAAAGCAACAATTCTTTGCCACCGTATAAAGAGCCACAATGAATATTTTGTATATCTAGGTCTTTTTTCCTTTTTCTTTGATCTCTTTGGCCTACAGACCTAGTAGTGGTATTATTTTTTCAAAGGGTATGCATGGTTTTATACCCATTTGGGCATAATTCCAAATTGCTCTACAGAATGATTGAATCAATGTAATACTTCACCAACAATGCATTGGTGTCTCAATTTTCCTACATTCCTTCCAACATTTGTCATTTTCCTTCTCTGTCAAATTAGCCAATCTTATAGGTTTGAGGTGGTAGCTCAGAGTTGTTTTAATTTGCATTTCTCTAATCAATAGTGATTTAGAGAATTTTTTCATATGACTATAGGTAGCTTTGATTACTTCACCTGAAAAATGCCTATTCATATCCTTTGAACATTTATCAATTTAGGAATGACTCATTCTATAAATTTGACTCAGTTCTCTATATAGTTGAGAAATGAGGTCTTTATCAGGGAAATTTGCTATAATTTTTTCACAGTTATGATTGCTAAATATGTATTTCCCTCTATCCTATTTTTCCTTATTTATTTTTATTTTCTCACTCTCTCTCTCTCTCTCTCTCGCTCTCTCTCGCTCTCTCTCTCCTTTCACTCTGTCCATTCTCAAAAGTGTTTCTTAAAAGTGTTTTGCTTCTGACTTTTACCTCCCCCAATCTCTCCCTTCTGTCAGTTCCCCTTCCCTTCTCTTATTCCCCTACTCTCTCACTTTCCTGTAGGATAAGAAAGATTTCTATACACAACTGAGTGTGTATGTTATTTCTTGTTTGAGTCAATTCTGAGGAAAGTAAAGTTCACATGCTTTCCCCCCACCTCTCTCAACTTTCCCCCACTGTAAAAGCTCTTTCATGCTTCTTTTATGTCACATAATTTAGCCAATTCTACCTCCCCCTTTCCCCTTCCCTCAGTATTATTCCTCTTTCTCACCTCTTAGTTTTATTTTTTCACATAATTGTCCCATAATATTCAATTCACACCCATTCCTTCTGTCAATGTATACTCATTCTAACTGATAAGGAATCACATTTCCATTTGGTCGATTCTACTTTTTTGATCATGGCTTTCAGGTAGTCCAATAATTTTTAAATTGTCTCTCCTGGATCTATTCTCCAGGTCACTGGTTTTTCCAATGAGATATTTCACATTGTCTTCCATTTTTTCATTCCTTTGTTTCTGTTTTATAATATCTTGATTTCTCACAAAGTCACTAGCTTCCACTTGCTCCAATCTAATTTTTAAGGTAGTATTTTCTTCAGTGGTCTTTTGGACCTCCTTTTCCATTTGGCTAATTCTGCCTTTCAAGGCATTCTTCTCATTGGCTTTCTGGAGCTCTTTTGCCATTTGAGTTAGTCTATCTTCAGTACTTTTTGGGTGTTCTTTAGCAAGTCATTGACTTCTTTTTCATGATTTTCTTGCATCACTCTCATTTCTCTTCCCAATTTTTCCTCTACTTCTCTTACTTGCTTTTCCAAATCCTTTTTGAGATCTTCCATGGCCTGAGACCAATTCATAATTTTCTTGGAGGCTTTTGATGTAGGCTCTTTGACTTTGTTGACTTCTTGTGGCTGTATGTTTTGGTCTTCTTTGTCACCAAAAAAGATTCCAAAGTCTGAGTCTGAATCTGAGACCATTTTTGCTGCCAGTTCATGTTCCCAGCCAACTACTTGACCCTTGAGCTTTTTGTCAGAGTGTGACTGCTTATAGAGCAGAGAGTACTTTGTCCCAAGCTTGAGGGGCTGTGCTACTGTTTTCAGAGCTACTTCTACACAGAAAACTCTGCTATATCAGCGCTCCTCCTTCCCCAAGAACTATGAACCAAGACCACGACCCAGATTCAAGCAGGCTCTGCACTTCTGCTCTGATCTGCTGCTTAATTTCTCCCACCAGGTGGGCCTGGGGTGGGAAGCAACTGCAGCTGGAGCTCTGGAAGCAACCCCAGAGGTGCATCACTTCTGCCCACCCCCCTGGGGCGAGGGCCAACCGCACACTCATTTCACTCCAATCTAGCAATTTTTCCACTAACCTTCTCTGTTGTCTTTGGTGTTTGTGGGTTGAGAAGTCTGGTAACTGCTGCAGTTCAATGATTCAGGGCCCTACCACCTGTTCCACCTGGCTCCCAGTCTGGTTGGTCCTGGCATGGCCCATGCTGGGCTGTGCTCCGCTCTGCTCCTAGCTCCATGTGATAGACCCTTCCCAGCGACCATCCAGGTGTTCCTGGTCTGGAGCCCTGCTTCCCTCTGCTATTTTGTAGGGTCTACAGTTCTACAATTTGTTCAGAGCCATTTTTTAGAGGAGTTTGGAGGGACCTGGGGGAGGGCTTAAGTAAGTCCCTGCTTTCCAGCCACCATCTTGGCTCTACTTTTTAAGTCAATTCTACTTTTTAAGGAATTATTTTCATCAATGAATTGTTGTCAATTCTACTTTTTAAGGAATTATTTTCATCAATGAATTTTTGTACTTTTATCCATTTGGCCAATTCTGCTTTTCAAATGGAATTTTAAAAGTTAAAACCTAAATAAAACAAGGAAAATTCCAAATAAAGCAGAATACAAAAAAAAAATTAAAAAGAAAAGAAAACCTGATTGCCAAGTACTTAGAATGAGGGTGTAACTACAATTGAACCCTGGGTTTTAATTCTGAGTTTCCTGGTAGCTAAATCAAACAGAGTAACATGCTGGGTCATATAGTTCTCACTGTTTTGTTTTGTTTATTTTTTTAAAGCAAAGCATATAAAATGCATTAGGAGCCATACTCCTTTTCCTGCTGACAATAGATATCATAATGTATGATGCCTTCAATAAGAGTTTGGTAAAAAGATACAGAAATGTACTTCAAATGCACATTTTTTTGTGTTGTCCCTTTCTTAATATTATTCTTACCTGTTTAAGTAAGAGGTTATACGTAAGTTCCTTAAGTGACTAAAATACCAACAATTACTGCCAGTCTACGGTATTCCAGGCCTTGAATATTTAAATAGCTAATCTTTAATTCTTAATGCCACTCTCAAGTTTTTTACATTTGTAAGTACGGAGCTCCATGAAGATAGAGATCAAATAAAATAAGGAAGCAAAGGACTATGTGAAGGAATATAATAGAAAAAAAATTTTTGCTTTAAATAGTATTTATTTTTCCCACAATTATATATCAAAAAATATTTAGCATTCATTTTACAAGATTTTGAGTTCCAAATTTTTCTCCCTCCCTCCTTCCCCTGCCCTCTTCTGAAAATGGTAGGCAGTTTAATATAATTTGTACATGTGTTATGATGTAAAATATATTTGCATATTCATCACAGTTGTGAAAGAAGAAATAGATCAAAAGGACAAAAAACTACCAGAAAGAACAAAGTAAGAAAAAAAATATGCCTCATTCTGCATTCAGAATGCCTATCAGTTCTTTATCTGGATTTGGATAGTATTTTCCTTCATGAATCCTTTGCACTTGTCTTGGCTCATTGTGTCGCTGAGAAAAGCTGAGTCATTCATAGCTTATTGGCACACAATGTTGCTGATATTGTGTACAATATTTTCCTGGTTCTGCTCATTTCACTTTGCATCAGCTTTTTCAAATCTTTCCAGGTTTTTCTGAAATCTGTGTGTTCATCACTTCTTATAGCACAATAGTATTCTCTTACCTTCATATACCACGGCTTGCTTAGCCATTCCCCAACTGACGGGCATCCCCTCAATTTCCAATATTTTGCCACAATGAATAGGGCTGCTATAAATATTTTTTGCACATATAAGTCCTTTTCTCTTTTTTATGTTCTCTTGTGGACACAGACCTAGTAGTGGTATTGCTGGATCAAAGGGTATGCACAGTTTGGTTGCCCTTCAGGCATAGCTCCAAATTCCTCTCCAGAATGGTTGGATTAGTTCTCAAATCCACCAACACTGCATTAGTATCCCAAAAGAAAATATTTAAAAAAAATAGAAACCACCAATAATAAACTTACTAGAGTAAAAAAAAATGCCAGTATAAATGAAGAGACCAAAAAGTTCAGAAAATAACTCAAATATATTAAAAATTAAAAGACAGACTTCATCAAAAGCAGCCACCTCAGAACTGCTAATGTCCCAGAAAATTTAGAAAAACAAAATAATTTGAGTATCATATTCAAGGAAATAATTCAAGAAATCTTTCTAAAATTATCAAAAGCAAGCAATAATAAACACGTGAAAAAAATATACAGGACATTAACATTAGAAATTTCAAGTTTCAAATCACATAAAAACATTATGATTAAACTGTGGCATATCAGAAGACAAAGAAAAAATCCTGTAATCTGCCCAAAAATATATATATTCCAAAGGTTGCTTCAAAAGAAATACAAGGAATAATCAGAGAAATTAGAATGTGCTATATGCAAAATTAAGACATATAGGCCACAATCTCAATTTCTATCTAGTAAAACTCAACATGGCTGATTTAGGTAAGAGATGGACATTTTCAAGTCACTTGAGTTTTTAAAACCCGTCAGGAGACAGACTCATTTCAGGGAAATTTTTGAAGAAAAGCCAAGTCTTTAAGCCAAAAAGATAAATGCTTAAAATATTCCTCATTTATCAAATCAGGAGAAATTGTTAATTAACCCTGAGAACTTTTATAATATTGCAGGTAGGAAAAAGAAGAAAAATTAAAAGAGGGTTAAAAGGGGAGAAACAGGATAAACTCAAAGCTTAGAGTGAGAAAGACTAGAGGTTCAAATCCCACTTCACATACTAACTGGATGATCTTGGCATGTCTCTTAACCTCTCTATGATTCAACTTCTTTAACTTTAAAATGAGGACGTTATTCTTTAAAGCTCTTCCTAAACCTTTGATCTTATGAAATCAAATCAAAAAGAGAAAAGATTAAAATTAATAAATATACTTTTAAGAGCGCAGGTAAGCTAACCAACCTCACTCCACTCCCCAAAATAAATATTAAATGGAAAAGGGATAAATAAGCATAGGAACAAAAAGAGAATAATCTCTTTCAGGTGAGGAAAAAGGAAAATACCAGGAAATGAGCAAACTCTAAAAATAATAAACAAATATTTTAGATTAAAATGTTATGAAGAGAATTTAACAAAAGAGGAGGGGAAATTACTGTTTAACTTTAACACTGGCCTCAGAAAGAAAATGGTATCTAGTATAAGACATATCAAATTGGATTTTAAGAAAAAAACACTTGAAAAGAAATAAAAGAGGATGTAAACTCAGTGAAGATTTAAATTCAGTAATGTGAGAGCTGTCATCAGTAAGTATAGAGCAAGACAAAATAATAATAAAAATCAACAACCTGGAGAAATCCATGAAATATTTGAATAAAAAAGAAATAAAATTGTCATGCTGGGAAAAAAATGGACACAAGATAAAATATGCCTGAAGCAAAGATAAAAGAATGAGAATAGTTTGGAGAAGTGATTTAAGATTCATCAGACTATCTAAAAGAATCCAAACACTATTTTTCAGGAAATTACTAAAGAAAATTTCACATCAGTATTATGATCAAGAATTGACTTTTGATAAGTAGGTTCAACCTAGCACCAACAGAAAGAAATGTCATTTTCAACACACATTGTCAGCTAATGCTAGAACTTCATCAATTAAGAAAGGATTTTGAGATAAGGCGAAAATAATTTACCAAGGAATTCTGATTATTGGAAGAGATAGAATTATTAGAATAGATAGCACAGGATGTGATTTGTCAAATTCAAGAATTGAGCTTCAACAATTAATCTTCTACCCAGTTTAATTTGGATTAATATTTGGAAATAAGATAAAAAGTAATTTTTTAAAGTTTCCATATTTCTAAGCTTTCAGTGGGAGAAAGGGAACTTTGCAAGGGCTTTGCATATTCATGTTAATCCAAGAGCAAATTTCTAGTAATTTCTGAATAGGCCACTCCAGGGGAGACTTTTGCTATGCTAATCAATGGTGAACTACGGAAAGCCATAGTAAACAGGTTAAGTCAATGACACTGAAGAAGATTAAAAAAACACCCCCGTGGATGGTATCATAAAATCATAGATCTGGCCTAATGAGGAAATAATTATTCACTTGGAGACTTAGAATACTAAATTTCAATTTCTATTTTTACCTTCTTTCTACAAAGTGTTCAAATTGCAAATCAGGAAATCTTAATTCAAGGTTTGATTTTTTCAGTTGGGAGATCACAATATTCCAGGAGAATACAAAAAAGTCTAAGACCACCCAAAACCAAGTGGGCTTATGGGCTTTCTGCTTCACCCTTCTCTTTATGAATATTATTATTCCAGTTCATTACCTAACAGTCCTGTTGGTTTCTGTCCATGTCAGACACTCTTCCACTCACTTCAGTTCATCATTCTTAATAAAGTGAGTGACATATTCTCTTAAACAAAACAAAATAAAACAAAAAAAGAAAGTTTTTTCAGTAATTTTTGTCAAATGCTGGATTTTTGCCCCTAATTCTTAGATTTTTAGTTTTAGCAAACACTAAATCACTATGGTTCCTTATTACTCTGTATCGTGTACCTAATCTATTCCATTGATTTACCAATCTATTTCTCAGCCAGTATCAGATTGTTTTGATAATTAATGCTTTGTAACATAGTTTGAAAGATGGTACTGCTAAACTCCCTTCCTTTACATTGTTATTGATGCCATTGGTGTTCTTGATCTTTTATTCTGTCAGATGAATTTTGTTATTATTTTTTCTAGCTCTATAAAATAATTATTTAGTAGTTCGATTGGTATGACACTGAATAAGTAAATTAATTTAAGTAGAATTGTCATTTTTACTATATTGGCTCAACCTGTCCATGAGCAATTAATATTTCTCCAATTGTTTTCATCTGTCTTTACTTCTGTGAAAGTGTTTTGTAATTGTGCTCATATAGTCCCTGGGTTTGTCTTGGAATTTAAATTAAATATTTTGTAACATCTGCAGTTATTTTAAGTGGAATTTGTTTATCTGTTGCTGCTGGGTTTTGTTAATTTAATTTAATTTATTTATTTAATAACATATAGAAATGCTTATAATTTATGTGGGTTTATTTTATATCCTCCTACTTTGCTGAAGTTGTTAATTGTTTCAACTAATTTTTTTAGTGGGTTCTTAGGATTCTCTTAACATATGGTCATATAATCATACAATCACAAAGAGTGATAGATAGTTTTGTTTCTTCATTGCCTATTTTTATTCTCTCAATTTTTTTCTTGCCTTATTACTATAGCTAGCAATTCTAATACAATATTGAATAACAGCAGTGATGATGGTCATCCTTGCTTCACCTCTGGCTGGGAAGCCTTCTAGTTTTTCCCTATTACAGATAATGCTTTCTCTTGGATTAAGATAGATGCTACTTATTATTTTGGGAAAAGCTCTATTTATTCTTATGCTTCCTGGTGACTTTAATAGGAAGGGATGTTGCATTTTGTCAAAAGCTTTTTCTACATCTATTGATATAATTGAATGATTTTTGCTGTTTGACTATTTGTATGGTTGAATATGCTTATAATTTTCCTAATATTGGGCCAGTGCTATAATCCTGATATAAATCCAACCTGGTCATAGTGAATGATCTTTCAAATATACTGCTACTGTTTGGAACTATGCCCAAAGAGCACTCAACATCCAACAATACTACTATTAGGTTGGTATACCAAAGAGATCATAATAAAGAGAAAGGGACCTATATGTACAAAAATGTTTATAGCAGCTATTTTTGTGGTGGCAAAGGATTATAAATTGAGGGAATGCCCATCAATTGGGGAATGGCTGAACAAGCTCTTATATCTGATTGCAATGGAATACTATTGTGCTATAAGAAATGATGAGCAGGTGAGTTTCAGAAAAACCTGGAAAGACTTACCTGAACTGGTATTGAGTGAAATGAGCAGAACCAGAACATTGTGCATAGTAACAGCAACATTATGTGATCAACAACTATGATTGACATAGTTCTTCTCAGCAATGCAATGATCCAAGACAATTCCAAAAGACACATGATGGAAAATATTATCCACATCCAGAGAAAGAACTGGTGGACTCTGAATGCCGATCAAAGCACACTATTTTCACTTTATTTTTTTATGGCATTTTCACCTCTTTTGTTCTGTTTCTTCTTTAACAACATGACTAATATAGAAATATGTTTTACATGATTGCATGTACATTACCAATACAAGTTGCTTATCATTCTGGAAAGGGGGAAAGAGAGGAAAAAGGGAGAAAATTTGGAACTCAAAATTTTATTTAAAAATGAATGTCAAAAACTGTATTTACATATAATTGGAAAAAATAAAATATTATTTAAGAAGGCAATCATTATTTTAAAAAAGATATATTACTACACTCTCTTTGATAGTGTTTTATTTACAGTTTTTTCATTGATATTCATTGGAGAAATTCACTTATAGTTTTCTTTTTCTGATTCTGTCCTCCCTGAATTAGGCATCAAAATTATATTTGTGTTGTTAAATGAATTTGGTAGGACTCCTTCTTTATTCATTTTTTTCCAAATAGTTTATATTGTATTGGGATGAACTGTTCCTTAAATGTTTGGTAGAATTCACTTGTTAATCCATCTAGTCCCTGGGATTTTTTTTCTTAGGGAGCTCATTTATGGCTTGTTCATTCTTTTTCTATTCTAGGGTTATTTTAGTATTCTATTTCCTCTTCTGTCAATCTAGACAATTAATGTTTTTGTTAATATTTTATCCATTTCACTAAGATTGTCAGTTTTATTGACATATAATTGAGCAAAATAACTCCTAATAATAAAGAAGTCCTCTGCTTTATTAATTGCTTTAATTTAATCTTCATTGATGGTATCTTGTTCCTTTCATTTTTGACATTGCTAATTTAGTTTTCTTTTTTTAATCAAATTAACCAATGCTTTAATCTTTTTATTATTTTACTTTCATAAAGCCATGTCCTAGTTTTATTTATTAATTCAATGGGATTTTTTTTACTTTCAATTTCATTAATTTCTCTTTTTATTTTTAAGATTTCCTTTTTGGCATTTCATTGGGGGTTTTAATTTGTGCATTTTTCCTAGTTTTGTAGTTGCATGGACAATTCATTAATCTTCTCTTTCTCTTTTTTATTGATGCATACATTTAGAGATATAATTTTTCCCTAAGTACTGCTTTGGCTACATTCCACAAATGTTGATATGTCATCTATGTTGTCATTCTCTTTAACGAAATTATTGATTGTTTCTATGATTTGTGCTTTGAACTGTTCATTCTTTAGGATTAGACTGTTTAGTTTTCAAATAATTTTTAAGCTGTGCTTCAATGACCCTTAATTGAATGTAATTTTTATTGTATTTTGGTCTTAAAAGGGTACATTTAATATTTTTGCCTTTCTGCATTTGGTTGTGAGGATTTTATTCCCTAACACATGATTGGTTTCTGTGAAGGTGCCACGTAGAGCTGAGAAAACAGTCTACTCTTTTCTATTTCCATTCATTTTTCCCCCAAAGGTCTATCATATCTGACTTTTCTAAAATTCTATTTATCTCCTTAACTTCCTTCTTATTTATTTTATGATTAGACTTATCTGCCTCTGAGAAGGGAATGTTAAGGTGCCTCACTAATATAGTTTTATCATCTCTATAACCCATTTAACTTTTCCTTTAAGTATTTGGATGCTATGCCATTTGGTACAAATATGTTTAATATTTTTATTACTCATTGTCTATGGTACCTTTTAGCAAGATATAGTTTCCCTGCCTATTTCTTTTAGTTCAGTCTATTTTTTCCTTTTGCTTTGTCTGAGATCATAATTGCTACTGCTGCTTTTTTTTTACTTCAGCTGAAACATTTTAACTCTCTGTGTTATATTTTAACATTTTAACTCACTTTGACTCTGTGTGTGTCACTATTTCAAGTATATTTCTTGTAAACAACATATTGTTGGATTCTAATTTCTAATCTAGTCTGTTATCTACTTCCATTTTATGGGTGGAATTCATCCCATTCTCATTCACAATTATCACTATTAACTGTGCATTTGCCTCCATCATATTTTTTCTTCTATTTACCTTTCTCTCTCTTTTTACTCTGTCTCTCCTCAAAGGCCTAATTTGCTTCTGACCACTGCCTTCCTTAAGCTTTTCTCCCTTTTATCACACTCACCCTTACCCTTATTCTTATTTCCCTGTTGGGTAAGAAAGATTTCTATTACCAAGTATACACACACACACACACACACACACACACACACACACACACACACACACACACATATCTTCTCTTTCTGAACCAATTCAGGTATGATTGTGTGTCTTAATCTTCCCTGTCATCATAGTTGTTTTTTTATGATCAGGTTCTTTTTTGTTGTTTGCTTATTTTTCCAATCTATTTTTTAACTTTATTAGGTTAGAGTTGGACTCTGTTCTTAGGATGGGATTGAGGTGGGGGGTACTGTCCCAAGTTTTAAGCTTTTTTGCACTGTTGTTTTCAGAATTAGTTCTGGAGGTTTTGCAGTTTTCGATGCTTCTGAAGTGATGTGGTCTAGGGATAGGTATAGTCGCTGCCTTGCCAGCCCTTACCCAGGAAGAGACCTCATTCCTTACAGCTGCAAGTGATGCTGCTCCTCAGGGCCCTATTCCCTTGGAACTAAAACTGAAACTATTCCTCAGGGCCCCTGATCACTTGTGATCAAAGGCACTCCTCTAAACTCTGGAACCATGGGTATAGGCAATAGAGTTGCCAAAATGCACCTGTTCTGTATGCAATATTAGCATAGGAGTTCCCTGTAATCTCTTTTTGCCCAGTTGCCAGATCCCCTTACCATCTCCCAAAGCTTCTCTTGCTGCTGTTGCTATTGTGAAGGCCCACACCTTGTGTTGCTGCCATGTGAGCTCCAGGCCAGTCCCCACTCCAGTGTCCCAAACCTCTCCTCCTGAACTCCTAAATTGTCTGATCTTTTGTTGGTTCTGCCACTCCAGAATTCAATTTGAAGCATTATTTTGAAGTCCTTTGGAAGGGAATGTTGGGGAGCTCAGCTGTAGTGCTGCCTATCCTTGGCTTCCATCTTGATTCTTCTCCTCCATGACTGACTATTCCTTAGATTTTTTTGTTCAAACTTCATTAAAGCTATGACTACTAGGTCCCTCCAAAGACAGTGTTGGGCCTTTTTCTCTAATCTATCTCTCATGCTGATTTCTTCAGCTCTTATAGGCTCAATTATCATCTCTATGCAGATGATTTCCAGATCTCCAACACCAATCTCTCTCCTGATATCCATCCAGTCCTGTATTGCCAATTACTTCTTAGACAGAACATCTCATAGGCACCACAAATCCAGTCTTTCTAAAGCAAGAACCCATTATCATTCCCCAACCCAAACCCTACCTTCATCCTGACTTCCTTATTATTGTTGAAGGTATGACCATCCTTCCAGTCACCAAGGCCCACAAACTCAGTATTATCCTCAATTCCTCATTTATACACACCCCTACATATCTAATCTGTTATCAAACCTTTTGAAATCTACCTTCACAACATCTCTCTTATACTCCCCCTTCTATCTTCTCACACAGCCCAGTCTATCACCTCTCCCTTGGACTATTGAAATAGCCTTCTAATTGTTCTCCCTACCTTTAGTCTCTCCCTGCTCCAGTTCATCCTCCACTATTCTTAAATTGCAGGTCTGACCATGTCTCTTCCCCCATACACAATACACTCCAGTGGTCATTTGCTAGTCTATTTGATACCTACAGTACAGGTACCTCTACATAAGCCATTTATTAATATCTCTACATACTAAAGTTAGAGTTTCTCTATAGCCTGTATTAGCCTTCTTATAAGGGATATTTTGACTCTCCTTTTCTAAAAAGTCTTTGCTGATTATACAAAAAATCTAACAGTGGCTCCAGAGAACTAATGATGAAACACGTGCTATGTAAAGCCCTTCACCAGCAAGCCTCTTCTTACCTTTCCAGTATCTTTACACATTATTCCCATCCATTCAATCTACAATCCATGCAAAACCCTATTTCCTGTCCTGTCCCCTACACTTGGAATTCTCTGCTCTTCCACTCTGTCTCTTAGCTTCTCCACCTTATTCCAAGATTCAACTTAAATCCCACCTTCTGCAGGAAATCTTTCTCAGTTCCCTTAGCTGTTAGTGCCTTCCCTATGAGATGACTTCACATCTACTCTGCATGTATCTTCAATGTACCTACTTATTCACATTTTGTCTTTTCCCGTTAGTGTGTGGGCTCCTTTAGGGAAGTGTTTTTGCCTTTTGTCTATCCAGGAATTATCACAATGGCACATATTAAGTGCATAATAAATTCTTCTTGACTCACTGACTAATTGACTGATGGCCTACTTCTATAGATTGTTTATTCAACTGTATTTCATGGTCTTGACATTCAGCATTTTCATCCACTTGGTTCTTTCTATGTAGACAGTTAGTCCAAACTCTTTTAATGATTATGAACCTCATTTAAGTGGCTTTGCAGTGCTTAGGGGCTTGATGCAAATTGCATTATATCATCCACACACAGAACCTATTAGGAATGGCCTTTCTCCATGTGCTCTGAGCTAGCCATTCTCTGTGATGGTGCAAACATCTCTGGTAAAGCAGGTCTCCCTTGCATGATATTAATAATCTATAAAATGGGGGTGTTGAACTAAATAGTCTTGAAGGGTCCTTTTGGTTCTAAATGCCCATGAACCTATTAACCAAATGGATGATAATAAAGAGAGTTTGTGAATTAAAATAAATGTCAAAATGCTGTTTCTTGAGCCTGTGCACCTGAATTGTGGACTCCCCAGGGATGCAGTTCCTTTAACAAAGGTAAAAAACAAACAAAGTAGTTATTTGTTGTCTTATTACTTCAGTGAGGAAAGTTGACTCCTTGCTTAGCTGTCAGGGAAAATAATGTATTTCCTTGTCACTTTATTTATCCACCTGCAGTAAGGTAAATATAGGCTAAGTCATTATTTATTTAGCTTTTGCAAGACATCCATCCAATAATAGATCATAAATGGTATTCAGAAAAGAAACTTTGTTTTTTCATTGCAGAGAAAGTGTATTAGAGCATTATATTTCAAAAGAAACAAGTAATATATAAAAGTTAGCATTTTGAAGGAGAACAGATGTCCAAAAAATCAGTTATGTTGCTTTCTTACCTTATTCAACCACTTAAAAAGTAAAGGTTTGCAATATTTACATTCACATAAGCAAATATATATATGTTCCATGTGGCAAATAGTTTTTTTAATTGACATTTACTTTGCTGAGTCATATATATTCTTCTTAGAAAAAATGCCCATATATCTTCATAAAGTCATTATGTGATTTTAAAACTTTACCTTTTGAACTTGAGTGATGTATGTTATTGGCATGATAGAACCATATGGTTTGAGGAAAGAAATAAAATGGTGTATTTTCTTCACAGTTTCTAAGGGCTTGAATTCTACTATCGTATACAATCTACCTTTCTATCTATGCACCAGTTTTCTTTTTACCATAGGCCCTGAGATAAGAATATTGCTTATATGATGGTGTGATGTAGCTGTCATGAACTTTAATGAGTGTTCTTTTAACTAATGTTTAGATTAGGTTGTTTAAACCATACTATATGCTAAGTTAAATATAATACCAGAATAAGTACACATAAATTTCATGAAGACTATAAGCTATTTATAGTATCTATCATACATGTACATATTATATACAATAAGCTTTAGGTATATTTTCTAAAATAATATTAACTATAATATTCCTTTAGGAAATTACATCTTTACCACAAAGTAAAATGTGAAAGTTTGAAAAAGAAAAAAGTTGATGCAGAAAAATCATTGAATGGAAGTCAGAAAACCTCAGGCTGAATACCAGCTGTGACACTAAGTAGCTATGTAACCCTGAACAAATTACTTAACTTCTCTGGGCTTCAGTTTCCTCATCTGTAAAAATAGAGGTTCACATGAGATGATCTCAAAGGCCCCTTCTGGCTCTAGGATGCTATGTTCCTACAGCTTTTAAAGTCAAATTTTATGAAATATATTTTTATTCTATAATTACATATAAATAGCAGAGTCTAGGTGATACACACCTGGCCTTGGGGTCAAAGGATCTGAATTCAAAACCTGCTTCTAACACATACTGGCTGTGACATTTCCTGAACAAATCACTTCCCGTCTTAATGTCTCAAGCTATTATAGGAGTCAGCACATCATGACTAGAGGACCAAAACATGTTTTGGTTAGGCCAGCAAGCTGAGAATGTTTTTTACATTTCTAAATAAAATAAAATTTTATTTTAAAATTTTAAAAAAACAACCTCAGTTGATGAGGTCGCACAGATCAAAGTTGGTTGGATTTGACTCATAGGCCATAGTTTCCCGACCTCTGTTCTAAGACAGTAAATTGCAAAGGAGGTGCTAACTTTAAGCTCTTTACTTGCATAAGGGATAAGTTCAGTAGTGTGCTGGTAAATGTTTAACACCTATCTCTCTGGGGAAAAAAATGTGCCCATACCACATATTCAAATGATGTTAAGCTTTCAAGTTTCACAGAATCTCATCAATCAAAGGGACCTCAGAGGTCATCTGGCCAAACTGACCCTGTAGAGAAATGCCTTCTATATCATTCCCAAAAAGTGGTCAGTCCATGGTGTTTGAAGATGGCTGGTAAGAAGCCCTATTCTTGTGCATTGCTCTTTTTTGATAGCTTTAATTGTTAGAAAGCTTTTCCTTGAACATTGTACGCAGAACAGCAATATTGCATGATGATCAACTGTGAATGATTTTGCTATTCTCAGCGATACAATGATCCAAGACAACTCCAAAGGACTCATGATGGAAAATGTTATATACATCAAGAGAAAGAACTGATGGAGTCTGAATGCAAATCAAAGCATACTATTTTTCACTTTATTTTCTTATGTTTTCTTTTTTTGGACTGTCTTCTTTCACAATATGACTAATATGGAAATACGTTTTACATGATTCCACATATATAACCTAAATCAAATTGCTTACCATCTCAGGGAGGGAGCAGGGAAAGAATAGAAAGAGGAAGGAAGAGAATTTGGAACTCAAAAATTTTTAAATGAATGTTAAAAATTGTCTACCCATAATCAGGAAAAAATATTTTTTTTTAAATTTTAAAAGAAAGCTTATGTAAAGCTGACATCTCCCTACACCTTCTACACATTTTTACTAGTTGTACCCTCCATGGCCAGACATAATCCTTGTACATTATGATAGTTACTGTGAATAATGCTCTCCTAGTTCTGCTCATTTCACTCAGCACCAGTTCAGGTAAGTCTTTCCAGGTTTTTCTGAAATCTGCCTGCTCAACATTTCTTATAGCACAATAATATTCCATTACATTCATAAATCATTGTTCAGGCATTCCCCAACTGATAGACATTTCCTCACTTTCCATTTCTTTGCTACCTCAAAAAGAGCTACTATAAACATTTTTTTTACATGTAGATCCTTTTCCCCTCTTTTAGTGATCTCTTTGGAATACAAACCTAGTAGTGGTAGTGAAATCAAAAGGTATGTACAGTTTGATTGTCCTTTGGGCATAGTTCCAAATTACTCTCCAGAATGGCTGGATCAGTTCACAACTCCACCAGCAATGCGTTAGTGTCCCAATTTTCCTACATCTTATCCAACATTTGTCGTTTTCCTTTTTTGTTATATCAACCAGTCTGATAGGTGTGAGGTGGTACTTCAGAGTTGTTTTAATTTGCATTTCTCTAATCAATAGTGATTTAGAGCATGTTTTCATATGGCTATAGATAGCTTTAATTTCTTCTTCTGGAAACTGCCTGTCCATTTCCTTTGAGCATTAATCAGTTGGGGAATGACTTGTATTCTTATAAATTTGGCTCAGTTCTCTTTATGTTTGAGAAATGAGGCTTTTATTGGAAACACTTGCTATAAAAATTGTTTCCCATCTTTCTGCCTTCCTTCTAAGCTTGGTTGTATTGGTTTTGTTTGTGCAAAAGCTTTTTTTTGAGGGGGGGAGGTAGGGCAATTGGGATTAAGTGACTTGCCCAAGGTCACACAGCTAGTAAGTGTGTCAAGTGTCTGAGGCTGTATTTGAACTCAGGTCCTCCTGACTGCAGGGCCAGTGCTCTACTCACTGCACCACCTAGCTGCTCCCAACTTTTTACCTTATTTATGATGGTTTTTAGAATATTGCTAGGAAATAATTTCAAGGTATTGACTTACTAGCCCACAGTTGAGAAATCTTCTTGTCCTCCCTTTCAAAAACTGGGGCGATGTTTGCCCATCTTTAATTTTGTAGCACCTTCCTGGCTACACAGAATTTTTCAGAGGTCACTGACAGGAATTCTCCAATGACAACTGCAAGTTTCTCTGTTTTATGAGGTGTTGTACAGTAACACCTTTGGGGCAAAAGATTGTTTTATTTCAGCAATGCTTATAAAGCTAGCATTTCCTGTTCTTCACAATGACTGATTTAATTCTATAATAATGTACACATGATCCAGTGCTTTTCATTATCCTTCGTCATCATTCTTCATCACAATATTATTATTCCCATTACATAGATGTGGAAACTGAGGTACAGAGAGGTTAAGGAACTTATACTTACAAAAACAAGTGAGAGAGTTTAGATGATAAAGGGAATATATTCCCCAGCAGATTGCTCCCTCTATAATTGCCCTCTCTTAATTATCTCCAGTCTCTCCCTGCCTACTGTCTATTATGCTGCTACTTATAAACATGTCGCTGTATCTCCCATCGTCAAAAACACTCATTTGATCCATATACGCCTGCTGACTACCATCCCATATCTTTCTTTCCTTTTCTGGCTAAACTCCTTAAGGAGGCTATCTACAATAGGGATGGAGAGAACAAGCATTTATTAAGCATTTAATGTATTCCAGGCACTGTACTAAGCACTTTACAAATATTCTCTCATTTGTTCCTTGAAGCAACCCTGTGAGGTAGGTGCTATTATGATCCCCATTTTACAGCTGAGAAAACCAATGCAGATAGAGACTAAGTGTTTTGCCCAGAGTCACAAACCTAGTAAGTGTCAGAGGACAGATTTGAATTCAGGTCTTCCTGACTACACACTTAGCACTCTACACACTACACTACCTAGCTAGTTGCTAATGGGTGCACCCACTTCCTTTCCTCTCATTCTCTTCTGACCTCATCATTCAACCAAAACTGCTTTCCCCAAGTAACTAATGATTTTTTAATTACCAAATAATTGTAAAGTACTTAGCATAGTGGCTGGCACGTAGTAAACATTGTATAAATGTTAGCTATTAGTTATCATTATTAAATCTAATGGCCTTTTCTTAATCCCCATCCTTCTTGATCACTCTGCAGCCATTGAAATTGTAGATCAACCTTTATTCCTTAATACTCTCTTCTCTCTAGGTTTCTGTGACACTATTCAATCCTTCTCTTGCCTATCTGATAACTCCTCAGTCTCTTTTGCTGAAACTTTATCTGCATCATTCCCACTAAAGATGAGTGTCCCATAGGTCTCGGTCCTTCTTCCATTGCATATTCTCCTATGTTACTTCTCTTTATAATTTCATCTACTCACATGGATTCACTCATTATCTCTGTGCTGATGCCTCCTAAATCTACTTATTCATCCCTAACTTCTTTGCTGACATCCTGTCTTTCTTCTCTAATTGTCTATTAGACGTCTCAAATTGGATGTCCCGTAGACATCTTAAGTTCAATGTGTCCAAAACTAAACACATCATCTTTCCCCACAAACCCTCTCCTCTTCTGAACTTCCTTATTTCTATGAAGGATACCACCATCTTCCCAGTCTCCCAGTCTAGGTATCATCTTTAACTCCCCACTTCTCCCTCCCCAACCCCAGATCCAGGCAAAATTGTTGATTTTACCTTATTAAAACCTCAGTAACACCTACTTTCTCTTCTGATACTTTCACCATGCTGTTACAGGTCCTCACTACCTCATGCCTTGACTATTGCTCTCCCTGTATCATCTCTGTGCATTACAGCACATTCTTCATTCACCTGTCAAATTGATTTTAAAATAAAAGTCTGACCATGTTACCCTCCTATTCAATAAACTCCAGTAGTTATTTATTACCTCAAGGATCAAATATAAAATCTTCTATTTGGCACTCAAAGCCCTTCATAACCCACCCTTCCTACCTTTCTAGTCTTCTTCTATCTTATATCATCATCCTCCATGTACTCTGTAATCCAGTCACACTGCCTCCTTGCTATATTCCTTGAGCAAGACACTCCACACATTTTCGCCCACCGCTCTCCTGGAAATCCATGTCTGGCATTCTTTTCCTCTTCATCTCAAACTTCTGGTTTCCTTGGCTTCCTTTAAGTCCTGGTTAAAATTCCACCTTCCATAAGAGTTTCTTCCTGATCCCCCTTAATGCTAGTGTCTTTGATCTGTTGATTCTTGTCCAATTTATACAGCATATATCTTGTTTGCGCATAGTTGTTTGCATGCTATTTCCCCCATCACACTGTGAGATCCTTCAAATCAAAGATTGTCTTTTGCATTTCTTTGTATCTCCAGTACTTAGCACAGTGTCTGGTGCACAGTACAACTTAATAAATGTTTATTTACTACATGATTCATTCAAACTCACATAGTGAATAAATGAGGGCACCTTGGACTCCCTGATTCCCATAGGACTTTAATACTAAAAAGACCTTAAAGATGATTTAGTACAATTTCTTCATTTTCAAAGATGAGGAAACTGAGGCTCAGAGAGGTGGCATTCCTTAACAAATGTCACAAAGCGAATTAGCGTCAGAACTAGAACTAGAGATCAAATTTTCTTCTAGTCTAGGGAACATTCTACTACAAATATAATGATATTTCCCAGCTCAAGAATCCTTTTCTTTTTTCCCTTACATTAAATCAATGCAGCAAAATTTAATAGCAAAGAATGTATTTTATGATATATGGTATCAAATTTATTGTGGAGTTTTGGGCATTCCTATTTTGAAAAGTACCTTGCAAAAATTATTTCTTTGGAATATTAATGATAAGAAAATAATGTACCAGATGTCTTATCCTCAAATTCATTCACAGGGTTGGGTATCACCAGGAGTGTCTTTAAAACAAATCAAATAGGGGTGGAGCCAAGATGGTGGCTAGAAAGCAGGGACTTGCTTAAGCTCTCCCCCAAATCCCTCCAAACATCTGTAAAAAATGGCTCTGAACAAACTTTAGAGCGGCAGAACCGATGAAATACCATAGGGAAACAGGTCTCCAGCCCAAGAGAGCCTAGATGGTCACCGGGAAAGGTCAATCACACAGTGCTGGGAGCAAAGCACAACCCAGCGTGGGCCATGCCAGGACAGACCAGACCAGGAATCAGCTGGCCAGAACCGGCCTTAGGGCCATGAATCATTGAGCTGTGGCAGTTACCAGACTTCTCAAACCACAAACGCCAAAGAGCAGGTTAGTGGGAAACTGCCAGATCGAGTTCTGAGTGATGCAGCCACCAGCCCTGGGGGTGGCAGAGGTGATGCAGTGGTGGCAGGGGCAGCAGCAAGAAGCTCCTGAGGTGCTTCCACAGCTCCAGCATCAGCTGCTTCCCGAGTCCCTGGCTCACACGGTGGGAGGAATCTAGCAGCAGATCAGAGCGGGAGTGCAAGGCGTGCTTTGTGGGCACAAAGGAAGGTTCTCTTGCTGTGTCCTGCTTGGATCTAGATTGCGGTCCTGGTTGGCAGTTCTTGGGGGAGGAGAAGCACTGCTGTGACGGAGCCTGGGGTGACAGTGGAGGAAAAGTTGCTCTGAAAACAGCAGTGCTTGGACCCTAAAGCTTGGGACAAAGTACTCTCTACTCTACAAGCAGTCATACTCTGATGAAAAGCTCAAGGGTCAAGTAGTTGGCTGGGAACATGAACAGGCAGCAAAAACGAACTCAGACTGAAACTCGGACTCAAACTCAAACTCTAGATTCCTTTTTTGGTGACAAAAAAGATCAAAACATACAGCCAGAAGAAGTCAACAAAGTCAAAAAGCCTATGTCAAAAGCCTCCAAGAAAAATATGAATTGGTCTCAGGCCATGAAAGAGCTCAAAAAGATTTGGAAAAGCAAGTAAGAGAAGTAGAGGAAAAATTGGGACAAGAAATGAGAGTGATGCAAGAAAATCATGAAAAACAAGTCAATGACTTGCTAAAGGAGACCCAAAGAAATACTGAAGAAAACAACACCTTAAAAGATAGACTAACTCAAATGGCAAAAAGAGCTCCAAAAAGCCAATGAGGAGAAGAATGCCTTGAAAGGCAGAATTAGCCAAATGGAAAAGGAGGTCCGAAAGACCACCATACTACCTTAAAAATTAGATTGCAGCAAGTAGAAGCTAGTGACTTTATAAGAAATCAAGACATTATAAAACAGAAACAAAGGAATGAAAAAATGGAAGACAATGTGAAATATCTCGTTGGAATCCAAGAGAGAGAATTTAAAAATTATTGGACTACCTGAAAGCCATGATCAAAAAAGAGCCTAGATATCATCTTTCAAGAAATTATCAAGGAGAACTTCCCTGAGATTCTAGAACCAGAGGGTAAAATAGAAATTGAAAGAATCCAAAAATCGCCTCCTGAAAAAGATCCCCAAAAGAAAACTCCTAGGAATATTGTTACCAAATTCCAGAGCTCCCAGATCAAGGAGAAAATACTGCAAGCTGTCAAAAAGAAACAATATGAGTATTGTGGAAACGTAATCAGAATAACACAAGATCTAGCAGCTTCTACATAAGTGATCAGAGGGCTTGGAATATGATATTCCAGAGGTCAATGGAGCTAGGATTAAAACCAAGAATCACCTACCCAGAAAAACTGAGTATAATGCTCCAAGGCAGCATATGGATTTTCAATAAAATAGAGGACTTTCAAGCTTTCTCAGTGAAAAGACCAGAGCTGAATAAAAAATTTGACTTTCAAACACAGGAATCAAGAGAAGCATGAAAAGGTAAACAAAAAATAGAATTCATAAGAGACTTAATAAATTTTAACTGTTTTGTTTACATTCCTACATGGAAAGGTGATGCGTGTAATTCATGATACCTTTCCCAGTATTAGGGTAGTTGAAGGGAATATACAGATAGAGAGAGAAAGAGGGCACAGGGTGAGTTGAATATGAAGGGATGATATCTAAAAAATGAAATAAATTTAAGAGTTGACAGAGGAATATATTGAGAGAGGGAGAAAGGCAGAGATAGAATGGGGTAAATTATCTCACATAAAAATGGCAAGAAAAAGAAGTTCTGTTGGAAGGGAAGAGGGGGCAGGTGAGGGGGAATGAGTGAATCTTGCTCTCATTGGATTTGACCTGAGGAGGGAATAACATACACACTCAATGTGGTACCTTACTCAACAGGAAAGTAGGGGGAAGGGGATAAAAAAGGGGGGATGATAGAAGGGAGGGCAGATATGGGGAGGAGGTAATCGAAAGCAATCACTTTTGAAAAGGGACAGGGTCAAGGGAGAAAATTGAATGAAGGGGGACAGGATAGGATGGAGGGAAATATAGTTAGCCTTTCACAACACGAGCATTGTGGAAGTGTTTTACATAATGATACATGTGTGATCTATGTTGAATTGCTTGCCTTCCTAGGGAGGGTGGGTGGGAAGGGAAGAGGGGAGAGAATTTGGAATTCAAAGTTTTAAAAGCCGATGCTCAGAAAAAAGTTGTTTTTTGCATGCACCTGGGAAACAAGATATACAGGTAATGGGGCATAGATATCTATCCTGCCCTACAAGAAAGTAAGAGGAAAGGGAATGGGGGTGGGGGGAGTGGGGTGACAGATGGGAGGGCTGACTGGGGAATGAGGCAATCAGAATATATGCCATCTTGGAATGGGGGGGAAGGGTAGAAATGGGGAGAAAATTTGCAACTCAATATCTTGTGGAAATCAATGTTGAAAACTAAAATATTTTTTAAAATGATAAAATTCAAAAAAAAAAGAACAAATCAAATATCAGGGCCTAAGAGATTCTCTACCCCTCTCCATGTCTTGCCATGTTAAAAGGTATACAAAGGAGCCCCCATTCTGACAAGTACAAAGTTTCTGGTCTACATTTTGTATAACATTTTGATATTAGAGGGTCTTGCTATATAACATCCTTTGCATGTCAGAATTTTCTTCTGTTATTGGTCAAGATAATCTGTTTCTATGGAGAAAAATAATGGTAAAATTAGTGAAATGAAGAGGACTTCTGGGGGGAAATTTTACATAGATAATATGTTGTTATATAGTTTCACCAAAAAGTATATTTAACAGCTTTTCTACCTTATGGAAACTTTCTTCAATGATACTAAATTGTCAGTTGGACATGATAAGTGTCAAATTCTTAATGTATGC
This sequence comes from Trichosurus vulpecula, assembly GCF_011100635.1. Lineage (NCBI taxonomy): Eukaryota > Metazoa > Chordata > Mammalia > Diprotodontia > Phalangeridae > Trichosurus > Trichosurus vulpecula. Next base: position 273,886,353 of record NC_050573.1, on the reverse strand, counting down.
AAAAGAAGGACAAAGACTAGATGCTTTGAGTTTAAGTCTGTAGATCAAATTGAACCAATAGATGAAGGCAATATTTACAAATACCTTGCTCTCTTCCAACTAGGACTTTTAAAGCTTAAAGCTATCAGGGAGAAAGTTGCGGGTAAGGTATGTCAAGAGATTTATTGACACATTGAAATCAACATTTGATCAGAAGAGCACATTTAAAGCAATTAGCACTTAAGCAATACCAGCCTGTCAGAACAGGAAAATGAACCATAAATGATCTGGGAAACATTCTAACAAAAACTCACATGATATAACCAAAACATAGGTTTCATAACCCTAAGGCATCTATAAAAAAATTAACACTTCCTAATCAAAAAGTAAGAAGACTAGTAAATATTCTTTGAGTACATGACAAATAGTTTAAAAATCCACTAAGTAGGACCATAGATTTAGAACCTGGGAACAGGGGGAAGGAAACTGAAATAATCTAATAGAATCCTTTGTTTTACAGGTATGGGAAATGATGGGTAGAAATTACAGATGAACCTAAGTGATTCATCTCAATATTAAACTAGAAGCAAGAGATATGTAAATGACTTGTCGATAGTCACAAAGGAAGTAAGTGGAAGAGCAGGGATATTTTTGAGATAGGCAGATGTCCATTCCTTCATTAAGCAATATTAATGTTGAGAATAGAAACATGCCATGCACATTACTTTCAAAACTCTCATGCTTGTCTGGGCTTCCTTCAGAATGCTCTTCTATTCTCTTCTGTACTTTTTTTAAAAAAATGTTACAGTGGCCTTTTGGGGATGCCATCCCTATGGCAAACACCTCTCTATCTCTTCCCATCCCTCTCCACAATTAAAAGGGAGTGAAAAAAGAGGACTTTTGATAATCATAACAAATAAACAAAATTCACATAATGACCATGTCTAAAAATGTATGTCTCTTTCTGCATCTTAATGTCCATAAGCTGTCAGGATGTAGGTAACATGTTTTATCATAGTTCCCCTGAAGATATGGGTGGTCATTGCATTTGTCAGTGTTCTTAAATCTTTCAAAGTTTACCATTTTATTGTCCTTGTATAAATTGTTCTCTTGGGGTTTTTTTTCGCTTCAATTTGAGAAACTTCATAATTCCCAGAATTCTCTGAAATGATATATTTCATCATTACTTATGGCACAATAACATTCCGTTACATTTATATACCTCAATTTGTTCAGCCACTCTTCAACTGTCTAAGGGGCAATCTAAGGCAACTGCTTTGATTCTAATTATTTTCTTTTCTTTTTTATTCCAAATTCAGGATTGAGAAGTTTGTTTTCCTTGTGACTAATCCCTCCCTGGTATTATCCTCTCTCTTTACTTCATTCCCTATTGTATCTTGTTCTTTGCCTGTTGAGTTGTATGTATTTCCAGATAAGTTTTTGTATATGCAAATATATATGCATTTATGTAGTATGTATGTTTGTATGTAAAAGTAAGTAAAAAGGTAAAAGAAAGTAAAAAGTTTTATGTATTTCCAGATAAGGCTAAGGTAAATAAATATATATATGAACTAATTGGGGAAATAATGTTATGCTTAAAGGCATCATAGGTGATGAATCACTATCAATATTTATTTAAATTACATACATCTATTAACATAGCTTCTAAACACCTAAAAGAAAAGTTATTCAAATTGGAGTGGGATATAGTAAAAGGATAATACTGAAGGATTTTAAAGTACCACTTTCGGACATAGACAACTCCAACCAGAAGATAAATGATAAATAAAATGCCTCAATATAACTTCAGAAAAAATAGAGATGATAAATTTCTGACAATTACTGAATGGGAGTAGAAAGTATTAGAAAGTATAAAAAGAAAGTGGATATTAGAGATATCAGAAAGTATGTAAAGTACTTAATAGAAAGCATTTCCCCCCCCCTCCAAAAAATGGACTGTTTAACTGGATTATAATGATTTATCATTAGTATGTAGAAAAGAAGAAATGCTAAATACATTATCTGCTAATCATAAGGTAATAAAAATTATATTCCATGAAAGGCTCTTAAAGAAAGAATTAAAAAGTAATTGGAGACTAAATAACATGATCCTAAACAGGCTGTGCATCAAAGAAGAAATTATGAAAACAATAGAAAAGTTCATCAAAGAAAATAACAATAGTGAGACAATATGCCAAAGTAGTCCTAAAGTCAAAATGTATATTTGTATATGCTTTTATCAGCAAAAGAGGAAAAGCAAATAAATGAATTGAACATGTAGTTTAAAATGCTTGAACTTGAATATTTGAACTTGAAATCAACAATTCTCAACTAAAAAAAATAGAAATTCTGAAAATTAATGAAGACATCAATAAAATTAAATATAAAAATATTGAATTGATAAATAAAACAAAGGTGTATTTTTAACTAATAAAATATAAAATAAAATATGTAATTAATAAAATACGTAAAATATATAACAGTTAGATAACCTGATTTTTAAAAGGAGGAGCAAAAACAAAGTTGTTTCTATCAAAAATGAAAAAGGAGAACTTACAACAATTGAACAGAAAATAAAGGAAATTATCAGAAAATATTGTGCTCAATTACACGTTAACTAAACCAAATTTGTTATATCTACACCAAACCATTTCTGTTGGTGTTGTATTCAATCCTCCTTTGACCACTTTAGATGAGCGAGGTTCATCTGGTGCCCACTTTTCCCAACCCTTCTTCCATATTTGTGTATAATTCTCATTATAAGAAGTAGGGAATTCCACTCGTTTCTCCTTCAAGTATTCAGAAAAAAAAAACAATTTACCCTTCCCACCAGGACCTTTATTTTTCTTATAGAAGTCTTTGATGACATTAAGGTTCTGAAGAAGAATCTGTTTCTTCTTCCCCTGTTAGAATATAAATACAGAATCATCATACTTCTCCTTCCAATGGCTAAAATAAATTCACTAGGTTTTTTTCTGGATACTTGTATCTGTAATTGAAATTTCTAGTGAGTTTTGGCCTTTTCATCAGAAATATTTGAAAGTCCTCTATTCCATTGTTGTTGTTCAGTTGTATCTGACTCTTCATGAACCCATTTGGGGTTTTCTTGGCAGAGATACTGGAGTGATTTGCAATTTCCTTCTCCAGTTCATTTTACAGATGAGAACTGAGGTAAATAGGATAAAGTGACTTGCCCAGGGTCACAAAGTAAGTGTCTGAGTACAGATTTAAACTCAGGCCTGGCACTCCATTCACTGTTCCATCTAGCTGCCCTCTATTTCATTAATGTTCCATTTTTCTCCCAGATTGCAAAGGTTCATAAACTGAGATATATAAGTTTTCCAAACATATTGATAAGTATATTTAAATATAACTGATTTCCTTTATTATATTGCTGATTTTATTTCATACATTCAAAACCATTACTTGAAAAAAGATTTATAGGCTTACCCAGAATTCCAAAGGGGTCTGTAGAAAAAATTTTTAAAAGGGAAAAAAAACTCTGCTATAGGATTAAATTCAGTTTGGTATAGAAAGTTAATGATAATTATAAGCCTATGGCTTTTGTCTTTTGGATTATTGTATTCCAAGATCTCTTGCGATTTTTAGTAGAAGCTGTGTGAGTCTGACTGTAGTGCCTTAGAACTCTCAGTTGCATGCAAAAACAACTTTTTTTGAGCATCAGTTTTTAAAACTTTGAGTTCCAAATTCTCTCCCCTCTTCCCTTCCCACCCACCCTCCCTAGGAAGGCAAGCAATTCAACATAGATCACACATGTATCATTATGTAAAACACTTCCACAATGCTCGTGTTGTGAAAGGCTAACTATATTTCCCTCCATCCTATCCTGTCCCCTTTTATCAATTTTCTCCCTTGACCCTGTCCCTTTTCAAAAGTGATTGCTTTTGATTACCTCCTCCCCCATCTGCCCTCCCTTCTATCATCACCCCTTTTTTGTCCCCTTCCCCCTACTTTCCTGTTGGGTAAGATACCCAATTGAGTGTGTATCTTATTCCCTCCTCAAGTCAAATCCGACGAGAACAAGATTCACTCACTCCCCCACAACCTGTCCCCTCTTCCTTTCCAACAGAACTGCTTTTTCTTGCCACTTTAATGTGAGATAATTTACCCCATTTTACCTCTCCCTTTCTCCCTCTCTCATCCCTGAATTTGATTTTATTTTTTTAGATATCATCCCTTCGTATTCAACTCACCCTGTGTCCTCTTTCTCTCTATATATGTATATTCCCTTCAACTACCCTAATACTGGGAAAGGTCTCATGAATTACACGCATCACCTTTCCATGTAGGAATGTAAACAAAACAGTTCAACTTTAGTAAGCCCTTTATGATTTCTCTTTCTTGTTTACCTTTTCATGCTTCTCTTGATTCTTGTGTTTGAAAGTCAAATTTTTTATTCAGCTCTGGTCTTTTCACTGAGAAAGCTTGGAAAGTCCTCTATTTTATTGAAAATCCATATGCTGCCTTGGAGAATTATACTCAGTTTTTCTGGGTAGGTGACTCTTGGTTTTAATCCTAGCTCCTTTGACCTCTGGAATATCATACTCCAAGCCCTTTGATGCCTTAATGTAGAAGCTGCTAGATTTTGTGTTATTCTGATTATGTTTCCACAATACTCAAATTGTTTCTTTCTGGCTGCTTGCAATATTTTCTCCTTGATCTGGGAACTCTGGAATTTGGTGACAATATTCCTAGGAGTTATCTTTTTGGGATCTTTTTCAGGAGGTGATTTTTGGATTCTTTCAATTTCTATTTTACCCTATGGTTCTAGAATCTCAGGGCAGTTTTCCTTAATAATTTCTTGAAAGATTATGTCTCTTTTTTTTGATCATGGCTAGTCCGATCATCAGGTAGTCCAATAATTTTTAAATTCTCTCTCCTGGATCTATTCTCTAGGTCAGTGGTTTTTCCAATGAGATATTTCACATTGTCTTCCATTTTTTCATTCCTTTGTTTCTGTTTTATAATTTCTTGGTTTCTCATAAAGTCACTAGCTTCCACTTGCTCCAATCTATTTTTAAGGTGGCATTTTCTTCAGTGGTCTTTTGGACCTCCTTTTCTATTTGGCTAATTCTGCCTTTCAAGGCATTATTCTCCTCATGGGCTTTTTGGAGCTCTTTTGCCATTTGGATTAGTCTATTTTTTAAGGTGTTGTTTTCTTTAGTATTTTGGGGTCTCCTTTAGCAAGTCATTGACTTGTTTTTCATGATTTTCTTGCATCACTCTCATTTCTTGTCCCAATTTTTCCTCTACTTCTCTTACTTGCTTTTCCAAGTCCTTTTTTAGCTCTTCCATGGCCTGAGACCAATTCATATTTTTCTTGGAGGCTTTTGATATAGGCTCTTTGACTTTGTTGACTTCTTCTGGCTCTGTGTAGCCAGAATGGAGTTTGTTTTCTTTGAATGACTCAGCTTGCCTCGTTGAGCTTTCCTGGACGCTGGGGCTTGCTCTTCCGGGGCAGGAGGCCCAGCGACCATGCCAGGGAGCGGAGAGCTTCCTGTGTGATGAGTCGTGGGGCTGGCTGAGGGGAGGTGTGTTAACGTGGTCTACGCTAGGGGGAGGGGCCAAGTCAAGAACCAGTCGGCCCTGGTCGTTCAGGCGGCGCTTGATGATGTCAAAAACTCTATAAGAAAGGAGAGGACAGCTTGAAGATTCTCCTTTCCTTTTCCGGTTGGAGCCAGAGATGCCTACAGCCAAAGCTGAGCTGCCGGTAGCAGAGCTGACTAGAGGCTAGTGGGTAATCTTCTTACCGTAGAGGGGAAGCATGTATACAATTTTGCCTTATACCATCTCACTTCTCTGTGGCCTCCTGGTTACCCTTGTAAGGCAGACTTATTGGGCCTGGAAGCTTTTGATGAAAATATCAAAATGGGGACGCTGGTTTGTGGGCTTGTTATTGTGGAGTGTAAATACATGCTTTAGTTCTCCTGCCTTCTGCCTAGAGAATTCCTTATATCCTGTGGTTCCGGACCTTTTAGGCACATATGAGATTCTCTTTGAAATCAGAAATTCTGCCTTCCTAATATACTCTGTGTTTTGATCTTCTGTCACCAAAAAAAGATTCTATGGAAGTTGGGCAGTCTAATTCCTTCTCAGGCAGCCATTTTGTCAGGTGATTCTTTATCTCTATTTAACTAGTTTTGTGACCTTTTTTACTCTGGGCCTCAATTTCCTCCTCTGAAAAATAGCTAGAATAGCTAATTTCTAAGATTCCTTTCAATTTCAAATTTACAATCCCATAAAGATGATTTAAAAGTTTCTGCAAGAGATCAAAATATATGCTCTGTAGAATAGAAATTAGAAATAAGTTGATTACAATTACTCTTTGACATAGTATAATAAATGCTTATTATAGCAATGACACAAGAAAAAGAAATCAAAGGAATAAGACTACCCAAAGAAGAAAAAATATTCCTTTTTGTAGATGGTTCGATGATTTGCTAAGAAAACCCTAGATAGCCAACTAAAAATTAATTGGACCTAACCTCAAAAAAAATGCAGGATATAAAATAGATCATCAGTATTCCTATATATTATCCACAAAACCTACCTGGAAGACAAAGAAAGAGAAATCCCACTCAAAATAAATACAGAATGCACAAAATATTTGGGAGAGCTTCTACAAAGACAAACTTTAGAAATATAAAAACAGTTGTAAAACACTCTTGAGAAAAATAGACAGATATAAATACTTGAAGAAACATGCATTATTTGTTAAGACAACATCACAATATAACAAATGACAGTAACATCTAAATTAAATTGTTTATTCAATGCCATACTAATCAAAAGTATGAAATGACTATTTTAGAGAGCTAGAAATAAATAAGGGCAAAATTCAACTGGAAGAGCAAAGGTCAAAATTTCAAGGACAAAAAGCCCAAAAAAGTGTCAAAAAGGTAGCTAAGCAGTACTAGATCTTAAACTACACTACAGGCAATGGTCATTAAAAAAAAACTTGGAAGTGGCTAAAAAGGAGAAAGAATGAGCAGTGCAATAGATTAGGCACATGGTATTCAGAAGTGTTATAACCAGGAACTTAATGTTCAAAAAAGAAAAAATAAATAAATAAATGTGCCAGCTCTTGGGATAAGGTCTCACTACTTAAAGCAAGAAAGCAATATGTCAGAAATTAAATATTGACTAATGTCTCATACAGAAAATACAAAGATAAACTCCAAATAGATACATGACTTAAAACAGTCATAACACAAACAAATTAGAGGAGCAAGGGAAAAACTTATCTTTTGCAATTATGGGTAAGTAAGGAATTCATGACCAAACAAGCGATAGAAAGGATCATAGAAGATGAAATGAATGATTTTGATTGTATGTTTTTTTTAATTGCACAAACAAAATTAATGCTGTTATAATTAGACAGGAAATAAGTAGCTAGGAAAAAATCTTTTCATCAAGTTTCTCTAGTAGAGATCTTATATACAAGACACATAGACAACTGATTAAAATTTATAAGGACAAGAACAAATTTCCAATAGACAAATGATCAAAGAATATTGACAGGCAGTTTTCAAGAAGAGAAATCTAAGTTATTAATAGCTACATAAAAATTTTACAAAACACTAAAAATTAGAGAAATGAATATAAAAGCAATTCTGAAGTTTTATCTCACATTTGTCAGATTGGCAAAGATGACCAAAAAATGAAAATGAAAATAATTAGAGGGACTAATAGAAAACAAGCACTCTAATACCTTGTTGATACAGATATAATGAACTGGTCTAGCTATTCGGAAAAGCAATCTGGAACTATGTCCCAAAAGTCACTAAACCAATCATGCCCCTTGAGCTCAACAATACCACCACTAGGTCTTTACCCCAAAGGGATCAGAGCAAGGGGAAAAGGATATAGATGTAAAAAAATTATAGGTAATTAACTTTTGGTAGCAAAAAAACTGGAGACCAAGGAGATTTCCATCTATTAGAAAATGACCAAAAAATGTGCTAAATTGATGTGACATAATATTATTGTTCCATTAAGAAATGAATGGTTTTAAAGAAAACTGGGAAGACTCGTATGAACTGAGGAAGAATGAAGTGAGCAGAAAGAGAAAAAAATACAACAATGAAATTATATAGAAAACTTTGAAATATTTGAGAACTTTGATCAATGTAGTGACAAACCACAATTCCAGAGGACTGGAAGCAAAAAATACCACCCACATCCTGACACAACTACAATGGCATCAAGATGGGGAATGAGACATAATATTTTTAGAAAGAGACAATGTTTGCTTTCCTTTATGATGCATATTTGATTTTTTTTTATTTTTGTGCATGTTTTTGTTCAACTGGGGTTAGCAATGAAGAGTGGAGAGAAAATAAATATTTGTTAATTTTAAAATTACAATTTTAAAAGAAAAAATAGAGGAAAATAATAATGCTAAATCTATTTGATAGAGGAAAGTAATTTCAAATGGGAAAAAAAGTTAAAAGAAAAGGAAGTATATTAGTACTCTACCTGAAACTACTTTCAAAGGTCACAGAAAACTAGCATTTCATCTACTATGTAAAATTATATTTTGTGTGTCCCTGGTAATATTCTGACTATAAAAAATATTGGCAGCCCAAAAGCTCTTTTGGCATCATGTCTAAGAACTCATCCCTATGAGGAATGTTTCCATTGCCAGGGATTGGTTTTTTGTCAATTTATTGTATTTTCATGTTATCTGAATGTGAGACATGTCCAATCAAACTAAATAGGCTTAGCAAATTAAATGAAAGCATTATGAGTCTTTTCCTCATGCTGCCTACGTCATTTTGCCAATAACGAAGATGTTGGATAAAAATACTAGATATATTCAGCAGCCATTTGAAAAAATTTAAATTGCCAAATGATTTACCACTTATAAATAGATTTCAATTGCATAGGGAAATTTTAGTCAACACAAAGCACTAAAATGACAAGCCTTATACATTTTTATATAAAGAATTCTCATTAATTTTAATGATATTTAAGATTACTGTAGGATTGGACTATAAACACCTACAAAACATAAATTTTCTGAGTTAATTTCTTTTTGGGGGGTGACGGGGTAGAGCAAATAATTACTTTGACCTATTTTGAAACCAAAATAGAATCTGTGAGATTTTTATCACATAAAGAAAGCCATATGTAAAGAGGTGTAGTAAATCTATATACACAAGCAGTCTTGGCTAATTAAAAATACTAAATTGCATAATCTGAAAATTAGTGTTTGTAACAAAATCAGCTACTCAACCTTGAATACAGCATTATGTGTGTGCAGCTATAATGAGCTGCTTTCCTATGATGCACAGTCCTTGACATTTGTCCTAATCCTTAGACCACCCAAATATAGCAATCTGCTATTTGAAAAAGGCACCCTACAAGTTCCCCTTTTCTCTTCTTAAGGCTATATTTTTTAAAGAGCCATCAGTTATCAGTAGACTCCACTCATCATGTTAATGGCTTCTATAAATACTCTGACAGATCATCCTTCTCTAAATTGTCTCACAAGGAAAGGATGAGAAATTTGTACTTAGATATTGTGACTAGAACCACAAGACAGCATTCTGCCTCTGGTGAGCATAATGAGAAGGACATCAAAGGCTTTGCCTGTTGGATTCATTCCCTATTCAAAGAAAGGTAAGTTTAGTCTGAAAAAGAAAAATATCCCACCAAGACACTGTTCCTGTTTATTTTCTCCTTTGACAGAATAATGTTGTAGTCAGTGCACTAGGCTTTGAATTTCATTTATTGTGAAACTGCTAGTGAGACACAAGATATGCCTTATATGAACTACTTCTATGTATGTTCAGGGTAAGGAAGTTAGATAAAGGTTACTCCAGGGGGGATAGGGAGCCACCAAATAATTTTGAGCAAAAGAGTGGCATGCTCAGATCTATGGATAGAAAGGAAAAGAGAGGAAAGAGGGAGGGAAAGACCTCTTAGGAGCTTTTTGTTAATTCATATGGGTGATAATGAGGACAATGACAAAGAAAAGTCTGGAGTGAGAGATATTACTTTATTAGTTAAATGAATCCATGATCTTGTCAATGTGGTCACTCACCCTAGCAATACAAAATACAACTCATCTGTACCTACCCATCCTGTCCATTTACAAAGTCCTCTGCATAGCATTTAAAGCTCTTCATAATTTGGTCCATGAACTCTATGATTCTGCTCCATTGACCTGCTTGTTGCTCCTCAAATATGGCACTCCACCTCTAGTCTCTCTGTGTTTACACTGGCTCTCCCTAAGCCTGAAATGGTCTCCCTCCTTACTTCTGCCTCTTAGGTTTCCTTGGTTTCCTTCAAAACTCAGCTCATATCCCACCTTCTAGAAGAGGCCTTCCCCTGGCCCTATATATAGTGCTAATGCCTTCCCCTCTAAAACTACCTTCCATCTATTCTGTCCATATCTTATCGGTGCAGTTATTTGCATGTTGCCGCCTCAATTAGAATGTGAGCTTCTTAAGGGCAAGAACTTTTTTTTTGCCTTTCTTTGTATCCTCAGCACTTAGAACTGTGGCTGGCACATCATAAATGCTTAAGAAATGTTTATAGGCTTGATTTGCTGATTTTCATAAATCTTCCACAGGATATTTACCCAACATGTTGGAGCCTCTCTCTAGTTCTTTTGACATTGTAGGTTTAAGGGCAACAAGACAACAAGAGTTTATTAAGCATTTACTATGAGCCAGACATTGTGTTAAACACTGAGGATACAAATACAAACAAAAGAACACACAAAAGGGACCTGAAAAACAGGAGACTGGAGAAAATAAAAGTACCTATGTGAAGACCATGGTATTGAAATCCAGACAGTCAGAAGCATACCAGGAGAGGAATGAAGGTTGATAGGTCTCGACCCTCCCCAAAATGAAGACCCCATAAGGAACTCATCAATTGCAGAAGTGAGTCAGCATGGTAGAGGAAAAAGACATTCCTAGGTGAGAAGATTGAAGGATTCCAGGGTTACACTGCCACCGAGTCAATAAGTTAATTTCTGGGAAATCAGAAGCACAGGCAGGAAGGAAATGGTACACAGAACTATCCACCATAAAATATCCTTCGTCCTGCTCTTCTCCTTGGCCCATCTTTTTTCCAGTTATACATCTCTCTGATGAAATCCTTTATGCTGCTCCTCCTTTGCAATTCTTCTTTGTAATGTATTGCACGCAGCCTGCTTACACCCATCATGCACCTCTCCATGGCAACCCATAAAACAAAGGAAAATACAAACTGGTCCTCAGTCCTGTGAGAGACATTACAGAGGGTAACATTGATAGAACTTGGTGTTTAGCTGTGGGAAAGAAGGATTAGACTTGTTCTGCTTGGAACTAGAGTGCAGAACCAGGAGCACTGAAAGAAAGTTTCAGGAAATCAAATCAAATTAAAAACCATTTATGTGTTATGTGCCAGGCAGGTAGATGTTGAATACATTTAAAGAAAAACTTGTCAAATGGGATTCCAGGACAGATAATGGGTTCCCAACACTGTAGGTCATCTACTAAGAGCTGAATGACCACTTGCCAGTAATACTCTAGATGGAATTCCTTTCCAGATACTGGATAGACTAGATGACCTCAGGGATCCTTTCTAGTTATACAGTTTTGCAAGTCTCATTGAATATGAAAACATCGAAGATTGGGTGAGTAGTAGTATCTCTTAAAAAACTAGAGAAGTCAGAAAGAAAAGCAAATTTCAGGGGAAAGATGAGTTCAGTTTTTTAGATGTTGAAATTGAGATACTGAAAATCCAACCACAGGTTGCCCATAGGTACATGGAGACCTGGAACTCCCAAACAAGGGCAGGATTGACATGGCCACCCAGTAAGTTTCCAATAAATACTTGTTGATAATTGATAGATTATTGAAGCAAGTAGGTACAAGATTACCAAGACACACATCTTTCATCAGAGAGCTCTGTTTTTCCATTCACAAAGAATAACCATAGTCCTCATGTGTTTCCCTTTGTCCAGACTCTTAAGTCATTTGCAGATGTGTTGCAAAATAGAAATAAACTAGGCCTGGATGTCAAGAACTCAGCTGCAGAATGGAATTGATACAGGGAGCCCAAGTTTAACAGCCTGACCAACAGAGATGCTGCACCCAAAATACAGCAGCATAAGAACATCTTGAGAAAAGGAGGACTCGGACCTTCATTTACCAGAGGTATGAGTTGCCCTAGCCACATGTGTTTGTGTGCTTCACTCCCAGAGGAATATTTGCTCCCCCTCTTTCCAAAGATGCTATGTATATTTGTAGGGAATGCACACCAGATCTAAGGACAGGGATGTTTTTAACCATTTAGCAATTATCCCATCTTAGTAAATGCCTTTATCTTAAGCTAATTATATCTACCAGCTAACTATTAAGCGAAGTTCACAATCGAGTCTTGTGAACAATATTTTTATTAGTGAAGATCCAAAGAGGACCTTTGAATTTGGGTAAAGAGTAATGCTCCTAGGGACCAAACCTGCAAACCTGCGAGTGCCAAGTTGAAAAGGTAGACCAAAGGGTTTACTATTCAAAAAAAAATAAAATTTTTAATGAACTTTTAGCACATATATTCTAATTTTCTACTTTCTGCCTAGTGAATAAGAATTAAAATCACAACAAACTTCCAAGTTCAAGTTGAGCATTACTCCCACCACTTAACTATTAAAAGCTGTGTTTCTCTCAACTGGTTTTCTGCAACCCCATTCTGTTTCTCTAACCCACAGACTGCCCCCCCAAGCTCCTTTGAGAGACCCTGGACTTGGCAGTCCCTGGCTATTTTCAATGGCTCTCTGGACAAGGGGATAATTAACAACCTCTTATTTCCTTATTATTCTTAGATCACTTCACAATTCTGCCAGTCTTCATTTCCTGTTATAGACTATTCTTTTCTCTCAGTCTAGGCCACCCTTTGCCTGCTATTCAATTCAATTCAACAAATATTTATGGAGTGCCTACTATGTGCAAGGATCTGAACTAAGTTAAAACTCTCCATTCCTCCTTCTGTTTGCTTCCTGGCAACCATCTGCCTTTCAAAAAATGGAGGAACACTATGGTCTCTGCTTCAGCAGCATATGCTCCCTTCTGAATCTGCATTTGGGAACCCATCCTTCTATTTCTTAAAGGGACCAGATTCCTTTTCTCCTCTGCATTTTAGACATAAGAAATGGAACAGAACATGTTTTAAGTAAACTTAGGCAGTAGTTTCTTCCCACCAGCTATTAAATCTATATGGCATCATGATTTGTAAGGTAATATGCTTCTTGAAATTATTTCTGTATCTAAATCAGCCTGAAACCCTAAGACTGAGTATACAAGAGTTCTTTCCATGCCTAGTTAAGTCCTTTTCCCTTGAGCTTTGTGACCAAACACAACTCCTTTCCCAGCTCTCATCTCTAAATTCAGAATGAAGCAGTGCTGTCTGTTTATCAAAAATACATTGGGGCCATCTACCCTGCCAGTGCCTATTTTCTCAGATTCCAAGAGAAGCTGGTAGAGAGGGAAAGAAGAAATGCACACTTACACAGTCCTCAAATGAAATATAATTATTATTGTTCACATGTGTTTTCCTAAATGCTCACTTACCAAAAGAATCATAGATATGTGGCTATCCAATGGCATACCAATCTGGGAGTAAGCATACTATTTTATTTTAAATTAAGAATTGATTACCAAAGCATCCATTTCTTACTACTAGATAAATTGGATGCAACAAGCAGGTGCTTGGGTTTTTTTAAGAAGCAAATTTTGAAATAAATTAAACTCAAAGCATTTTAACTTGTTTGGCTAACAATACGAAGTGAATATAGTTTTTTTGGATTAAGGTAATTAATAGATCTTAAATTTCAGTCAGGTGATCCTTTTGTCTTCATGATTATGTTTTGTATAGCTCAAAGTTGTTGAATTTTTCATTCAAATTCCTAAAGAGTAAGGGTCTGAGCATTTCTGGAGCTCAAATCTACAAGTCAGTTCATTTGGCTTTTTTTTTTAACATCTACCTTTTTTTTTAACCAGGAAGGAAGTTGAGAGGTGTTAAGAAAACAATGGGTACATTTGATAACAGATAAAACCAGGGTCAGTGTCTCATTCACCAGCATTTTCCCAGGCAGAGGCACATTTTCTGAGGGGTCATCAGGTCTTCGTAGACAGCATTCTTTCTGCCAGGCACTTTGTAATGTGCAATGAACAGTGTCATTTATTTTCATTTCCTTATACTTAATTGCATGCTTCTTGCTTCCAACATTAAGCCAGAAGGCAGGTGGCAGAAGCAGTAAACTAGGTTGCTACTAGCTGTCTTAGTAGTTACGGGCCATGCTACCCTCCTTTTGAAGCAACCTGATTGTTTACAATTCAGCAGGAGCTATTGAACTGGAAAAACACTCTCTCTTCCATTGCACACTCAATACATTTTCCTTCTGCTTTGGAAAAAAAAAATCAGCCACTGTACAGCATGGCAGCAAGTAATAATAAAAGTAAAACTTCTTGTTCCTTTCAGCAAGATGGATCTGAGGGTGATGGGTGGGATCACCCCAATAGCAGAAAACAGAGAGAAAGAATTACCTTGTAAAATTCCTGCTATTAACTACAAAATCACAAAAAGCAAGAAATGATTGGTCCAAAGGCAACTCTTGAGTTAGAAGACAACAGAAGTGTTACTTCTGAAATGTTAGTATCTATTCATAAGTGTTGCACAAATCAACTTTAAATTGATGGCCTTAAGACCCATTAGAAGGCTGAGCAAGCTAACTCTCCAGTGTACTTAATTACTCAATGGAGAGGGACTAAACTTGTGATTTCATTGATAAAGGAAACTACCGATGAAGAAACAGCTAGTACCAGTGCAGGTCTGCATGTTCTTTTCAATTTAAGAGTTTTAAAGAGCTACCTAGAGCCACTGAATGATTAAGTGACTTTTCCAGCATCACACAGACAGTGTGCGTCAGAGGGAGGAATTGAACTCAGGTTTCCTTGTCTTACTTCTTGGCCAGCTCACTCTCCACTATATTATGCTGCCAGCCTCAGTGATATTTTTAAAATATGTGATCATTTCTCAATATTTACATTAATTTAATTTTAAGAAATAAGACCAAATAAAGAAAAGAGCCTTTTGGTGTTCCTCCTACCTTTCCCCCATCAGTGAGTCAATAAATACTTATTAAGAACCTACTATGAGCAAGGCACTACACTAATCACTTACCTCCCCTCCCCCACTCATGAACTTTTGTTGCTGAGCAAAAGCAATATTAATACCTTTTTTTCTTCTTTTACTAATAGATGTGACATTTAACTCATAGAGATTTATTGACATATTTAGACCAAATGATAATCCTTGTTTCTATTACTGTCTTCAAGTAGCATTTTATGACACATAAATTATGGTTTTACAATGATGTCCTACTAGTTGCTGTTCTGGTGTCCTTCAAAATGTGAGAAAGCACACTATATTGCCGTAGTAAAGAGTAGCAAATGTCAAAGGAGTTTAATTTCCTCAGCCTATTTAGTCTTATGTATACAGTGAAGCCATATTCTGTGAAACCTTTTTTCTCTTCCTGGTGATAACATTCCCCACAAAGGTTGTTGGAGGTGGGAGGGGACTAAAGTGAGAACTTAGCCAAACCCAGCCTTCAAATAGGGAAGCAGGGCCTGGGAGAGCAGATTGCCAATGCTAGCACTATCCAAAGGGTCAAAGACCATGAAAGTCAAAACCTAGAAGCAGGCATTTTTAGCTTGGGTCCCCGAACTTGTTTTTATTACATTTGATAACTATATTTCAAAAGAATAAGTTTGCTTTGTAATTCTTTGTTTTGTTTTGTGCTTTTAAAAACATTCTTTTGAGAAGGGATTTGTAGGCTTCAGCAGACTACCAAAAGAGCCCAGGACAAAAAAATGGTCTGAAGGCCTCCCTTGAGTTTCTCTCTTCTGTTCTATGAGGACTTCAAGAGTCTAAGCTCTTACTGTAAAGTAAGGCATTGTAGCACAGGAAAAATACTTAAAACTGAGGAAACTGAATGCTTTTCTTTTGGACATCAGCACATATCAGAATGCTTTTTTTTTTCCCCATAAACTTCGCCTCTATGCTTCCCTCTTTCCGTCTCACATTTCCATCTCCATATTTGCCTTTCCCCTTGATTATACCATTTTTATTCACTGTACCTATCTACAACTTCCCAACAAATGAGGTTCACTGCAAACTGTTTTCCAGAATTCTACAAAGATAAGATAATGCCATATCATACAGTATTTGAAATATTTATCAAACAAGTATTTGAGAAGCAGCATATTTACTGGCTAGAGAAAGCATGAGTTAGGAAGGGCTGATTTTTTTGTCTTTATATACCCTAGGTCTCAGAAACCATATGTCAGTAGTGGGCCTTAGATTTAAGAGATATAAGTTCAAGTCCTGCCACTGACATATACTGGCTATGAGATAAAAGGCAAGTTATTTAAATTCTCAGGCAGCTCTCAGAAGAACAGCGGCAGATCTGCTTTAGTAGAAGAATTTTCTTATCCTGAAGTTCTCTGTAGTCAAGATTTTTCTTGGCTTGTTTGTTTGATTATTTGGTTGGTTGGTTGGTCCAGACCTATGGTTCCATTAGCGTAAGATGTGAAAACTCCCTCCCCACAGAAATGTGCAAGTATTGGTAACTTAGGGCTCCTAGAGTTTTCTGGGGCACAGAGGAATTTGGTAACTTGCCTGGATTTAGAAGCTCTAAAGGTATTTTGGGGGGTGAAGTTGTTTGTTCAGTCATTTTGAGTCATGTCCAACTCTTCATGACACCATTTGGGGTTTTCTTGGCAAAGATACTGGAATGCTTTGCCATTTCTTTCTCTTACAGATGAGGTAATGTGAGCGAACAGGTTTAAGTGACTTACCCAGGGTCACACAGCTAGCATCCAAGGCCAGATTTGAACTGAGGAAGATGAGTCTTCCTGACTCTGGGTCCAGTATTCTATCTACTGCATCACCTTAAGGGATTAGAGTCACCCAATTACTATGAACTCATGGTAACAGAAACACTAAAAAAAACTATAGGGCAAATAAGACTGATACAGGTCAGTAATATACTCAAAATATTAGGTGTGCTTCTAAATTTGAATGTTTTTAAATATTCATTGAAGTTAGGCACAAAAACAAGACTTGTTCTTCATCAACAAAGATTTATTTAAGAGGGAGCAACAACTCAAAATTAAGTATCATCAATGAATAAATTGCTAAATCAACATTTGTTTAGCACTTACTATGTTTGTGACATTGAGCCAAATATTAAGGAAATAAGGGCAAAAATGAAGCTGTCTTTGCCCTCAAGGAGCTTATATTTTACTAGGGGGAAAAATTTTCACATGTGAATATGTGTGTGTATACAAACATATATATGTATATACATACACACACACACACACACACACATTATAGTACAAAGCATCATAACATTTTTTTAAAAACCTAAGTAAAGAAATAATAATTGTCATGATTAGGCTATATCAAAATAATTAAAATGGCAATCCTGCTTACATTAGTTTACTTATTTAGTGATATACCAAACAAACTACCAAATAATTAGTTTAAGGACTTAGAAAAAAATAGTGAAATTCATCTGGAAGAAGAAAAGGTCAAGAATGTTAAGAGATATAATGAAAAAGGTGATAAGAAATTGGGCTTATCATTTTAGATTCTCATACTACAAAGTAGTCATCACGACTATTTGATACTGGTCAAAAAATAGAGAACTCAAAAAATGCAACAGACAAGGAACACAACACAACATACAGAAGCAAATGAACATAGTATAATGTTGATAAACCACTACTTGACAAAAATTGCTAAGGAAATGGGAAAGCAATCTGGCAATAAAAAGGCAGGGGGGACTCCAAATGAATACATAACATAAGTTTAAAAGTTTATGCCATTAAAAAACTAAAGCAGCAAGAAATAAACTGTCTTTTGCAACTCTGGATGAGGAAGAATTGAAGATGAAACAAATGACAGAAAAAATCATAGAAAATAAAATGGACAATTTTAATTATATAAAATTATAAAGGTTTTGGATGAAAAAACCAATGCAACTAAAATGAAAAGGAATACAGATAACTAGGAAAAATACTTATATCAAGTTTCTCTGATAAAGGTCTTATATTCAATATATAAGGAACTGATTCAAATACAAAAGCTCAAGAGCTACTTCCCAATAGATAAATTGTCAAAGGATATGAACAAAATATTTTCAAAGGAATTAATCCAAGATTAACTTGAAAAATCACTAATAATTAGGGAAACAAATTAAAGCAACTCTGAGGTTTTACCTCATATTGATTAGATTGGTAAGTGTGTGCCCCCCCCCCTGCAAAAAAAGGAAAACAAAGCTTGATGGAGGGGCTATGAGAAGACAGGCACACTAATGCACTATATTAATTCTTCCAATCATCATAGAAAGCAATTTGACACTATACCCAAAATGTCACTAACCTGGGCATACTTTTTGATCCAATAATACCATTACTTGTCTATCTCCAAAAAGCAGATCAAAGAAAGAGTTAGTACAAATACTACATGCACAAAAAAAGAGTAGCATCTATTTTTGTAGTGGTAAAGAACTAGAAATGGTTGACCACAAATTGGGGAATGGCTGAACAAATTATGATACATGAATTCAATGGGATATTAGTGTGCTATAAGAAATTTGAAAAGGAACAGATTCAGACAAACCTGCAAAGGCTTTCATTAACTGATACCAAGTGACTTCAGAAGAACCAGTAGAACAATTTATACAATAACAACAACATTGTAAAGACAATTTTGAAGACTTAATAAATTTTATCAATGCAATAATAAACTATTTCAGAGAACCAGTGATAAAGCACACTATCCATCTCCTGACAGAACTGATAGACTCAAGATACAGTATAAGACATATATTTTTGGATAAAACCAATGTGGAAACCTGTTTTTTTGCCTAACTAAACACATTTGTTACAAAGGTTTTGTTTTTCTTCTTTTTTTCCAATGTAAGGGTGATAGGGGTGGTAGGAATAAGGTTGCCCCCCCAAAGAAAATAAAGAAAAAAGTACCACTGAAACATTTTAAAATGCACAAGTATGGCCAAAAAGATGCAGACCCAGACATTTTCTCTCTTATCGACTAATCAAAAAATTAAAAAATTGAAAAACCACTCAAAAGAGGAATCATTCAACAGTTAGAGCAGTTACAACTGAATCCATAGAACAATAAAGGAAGAAAACTGACAAGGTAACAGCTGTATAAATGAACACTGGAAACCTCTAATCCTTAAGCCAATCACTGAACACCCCTTTTCTATCAATCTCCAAGTTCAGACAGGAAGCGCAAACCATCCCAAGGGCTTATATTTTGGGACCCAAGTAGAGATTCTTCTCCTTTTACAGAGACTCTTCTAGGACTCCAATCCATTATAAGTGTTTTGGGAATAACAAATAGACTCTGTCCCTATGGCAGAGACCGCATCCTATTGCAAAAAGAACAGTAGGTATTGATGCTATTCAGCCATGTATAATGGGGTAAATAAGGTTTTCCTCTGCTTATAGGGTCCCTAAGTTATATGGTAGAACTAGTTCCAATTTGAATACCTACCCTGCCCTGCCCAAACCCAGCACAGTCAGAGAATGAATTCCAATTGATATGACTCCAGAAACTACTTAAGGTAAGGTCTGTTAGATCTTTATAATTTTGTTACATTCCCTTTTGATTTTCTTATGTGTGGTTGTTCTTTCCATTTGCTTTGTGGTAGTTATTGGGTACATTGTTTTTTTGCCTGTGCTTACTTCATTCTCTATCAGTTCATATAACTCTTTCCATGCTTCTTTGATTCAAAAGGTACAGACATTTCAGCCACTTCATTTTCATAATTCTGAATTGCTTTCCAAAATAACTATACCATTTCATGGTTCCACCAAACATGAATTACCATGCCTATCATTCCACAACCCCTTCAACATTAACTATTATGATTGTTTTTCATCTTTTTCAATTTATAGGGTATGAGGTGAAACCTCAAAATTCTTTCAATATACATTTCTCTATGACATAGAAGTTTAAAAAACACAGATCAAAAAGATATTTTTAAATACACAAGGAGATAAAAATGGATATGGGATTTAAAGAAATAGAAGGAATGAGAGTGGAGGAGTAAGCCTGAAACACTAAGGACTAACTCCACAATACTTCCCCCACTAGTGAATCAATATATTTTGTTGGGGTGGGGTCAACAACATTGATTTGGGAGGGTACATAAATGGGGAGAAAATGGAGGAGAATGTGTGATGAGCCCTAATCAACTGCATGAATAAACAATAAAGAGGTACAGATCCTATAGTCACTCAGAAAGGAGCTGGAGGAGAATGAAAGTGGTAGCAAAAGTTAGAGACTGAAACAGGGGGGTGGTCTCAACTCAATGAAGGAGGTTCTAAGTTCTATTTAAGAGTCCTAGGAAAAAGCTCTATGTCCTTTCTGGAAGATGGAGGTCTTATGATGGATCTAATCTGAGGGGATTTGGTGCCCAGGGAGAGCATTTTTCTCTGAGGAAATGTTGTGCCTCCATGGACATCCTACTTCAGAATAAGGGAAATAAGATCCCATATAAGTCGGGAATATTGATAGTAAAATTTTAAAATAAAATCCTATCAAAGAGACTACAGCAATGAATCCAAGAAATCATTGATTATGAACAAATTAGATACTGGGGATGCAAGTATAGTTCAACATTATGAAACCATTTAATGTATTTAATATTAAAAACAAAAATGCCCCAAACCACATAACTATCTCGATAGACTTTGGGGTGGGAGTGGGGAGAGGTGAAGGAGAAAACCTTTGACAAAGAACTCTCTTATGGAGAATGTTCATAGACATAGAAGGATCTTTTTTTAGTATCATAAAAAGAATCTATCAAAGACCAAAAGCAAACATCATATATGCAGTGGAAATATACTACAAATTTTCCTAATAAATACAGAAGTGAAGCAAGGATAGCCCTTTTTTGGTTATTATCTGATATGGTTCTAGAATAGCCAGCAACAGCAATAATAAATGAAAATAAAATTAAAACATAAAGATGGGCAACGAGAAGAAAAACTTGCCAGTGACATGACAGTTTATTTAGAAAATCCTAAGGAATCAGCAAAGAAACTGAAATAATTAATTATTTGAGCAAAAAAATATAAAAAATAAACTGACAGAATCAACAGCATTTCTATATATTAATAACAAAATCCAGGAGGCAAAAAGAAGAAAAATTTCATGGAAAATAGTTACAAAATGTATAAAATGTTTCAGAATCAGTCTACTACAGTACACCAAGCACACTCTCTACTTGTATTGATTCAATCACAAAGTGCTCTTTAAAGAAATGAAGAACTTAAATATCTAGAGTAATATTCAATCTTCTTGGTTGAGTCATGCCAATGTAATAAAAAATGACAATATAAAAAATGATGAGTCATGCCAATATAATAAAAATGACAATCAAAGTATGAAAGGGATACTTTATAGAACTGTATAAAATAATGCCAAAATGGATTTAAAGGAACAAAAGGCCTAAATTACCAAGGCAAATAATTTTAAAAGGCAGGAATGCAGAGGAAGTATTTCAAACTATATTATAAAGCAGTAATCATCAAAAAACATTTGGTATTCATTTAAAAAACCATAACAGTAGAAAAATGAAACAAATTAAGGAAGGAAGAATCAAAAATAATAGAACCCAATGATGTAGTGCTCAAACTAAAACTAAAAATATAAATTACATAAGAAAGAATTTGCTATTTGATAAGAGCTGCTGGGTAAATTAGAAAACAGTCTGGAAGAAATCAGGCCTAGACTAACATATTGCAACATATTCCATAATAATTCCAAAATGAATATATGATCTAAATATTAGAGACTATACCTTTAAACATAAGAGAAGTGGACCATATACCATCCATTGAATCAGTTACCAAAGAAAATGTGGAGTCAATAACAAAATATCATATAGATAACTTTGGTTACATGAAAATGAAAAGCTTTCCAACAAATAAAATTAAGGCAACTAACATAAGAAGGGATGTAGGCAACTGGGGGAAAATGCGTTGAATATACAAAGGTTTGATTTAAAACTAAAAGAAATACATAAGCCTAAAAGTGGTTAAAGGATTTGACCACTTTTCAAAAGAACAGTTCTTAAATGACAAATCATAAACTAATAGTTTATGACTATATGAAAAAAATGCTCCAAATCACTAAATCACTAAAGAGCTATGCAAACAAAATAACCAATAAGTTTCATCTCCTACCCAGCACATTGGCAAAATGACAAAAGACTAGAAAAGTCAATGTTGGAGGGATTATGGAAAGTCGTTACGATGTTGCTGTTGTTGTTCAGTCATTCAGTCATACCTGAATCTTCATGGTCCTGCAGACCACAATGTCCATGAGGTTTACTGGGTAAAGATACTGGAGTGGTTTGCCACTTCCTTCTCAAGGCAAACAGAGTTTAAATGACTTGCCCAGAGTCACACAGCTAGTGAGTATCTGAGGCTAGATTTGAACTCAGGCTTTTCTGACACCAAGCCCAACACTTTACACACTGAGACACCTAACTGCCTCCTAAGTATACTAATGCATTATTATTGATGTAACTTAGTACAACCATTCTGGAAAGTGATTTGGAATTATAAAAACAAAGTGGTTAAAATATTTGAGGCAGAGATTCCACTATTAGGCACACATCCCAGGGATATCAATTGCAAAAAGTAAAGGCTCCATATACACCAAGATATTTAAAGTACTCGTAGCAAAGAACTGGAAACAAAATAGATATCTCCCTATTGGATGCTTAAACAAATTGTATTTAGAAAATTACTGTACATTAAGAAGCAACAAATGTTATGAAGACAGAGAAACACGAAAAGACTCATGAACTAAGGCAAAGTGAAACAGAATCAAGTAAGCAATATACATAATGACTAGAACAACATAAAATGAAAAGAACAACCACCACAAAATGATCAAAACCGAATGTTGCAAATTTATAAAAAGCAGGCTTAACTCCAAAGAAGCAAGAGAAAACTTGTCCTCTTGATCTTTTGCAAAGGTTTGGATCCATGAATATGGAATATTGTATATAATATCAGATTTTCTTTCATATGTTGATTGGGTTTTGTGATTTTTTTTCCTCTTTCTTTTTAAAAAATTCTTTGTTATAAGGGAAAGGAGGGCTTTCAGGGGAAATCAAAATGATATAGAAACCAAAAAAATCTATTTCTAAAATGCATAAAAGAGAACAGAAAGAAATAATAAAAGAATCACAGACAGGCAGGACAACACTGAAAGTTATGTAATATGTCAGAAGCCAAGATGGCAGAGTAGTAGGAAGAAGCACAATGGGCTTCCCCCCATCAAAAAAAATTCCTCCAAACACATCTAGAAAATCCATTTGCTTGAATCCTGATGAGAAAGTTCAAGAAAACATGACAGTAGTAATGTTTTGCAGGCCAGGTCAGCAGAAGTAAACAGACAGAGTGATCTGAGGACATTAGGGACTTAGTCTGTGTTTCAACAATCTGGCTAGCAGCTTCTGTGGGGGTATAAGATCCACCCACAGCCAGCACCCAGAAAGCTGCCAACAACACAGGTTCTTTTGATCTGCTTAACTAAGGAAAGCAAAGTGAAGGGGTTTGACAAGCTTACTTTAATTCAGCACACAAATATCATTCACTTAGTTCAGGGAAAAAAGCCAGCACCCTGAACTTCAGAACAAAATACAAGCAAATCACAAACATCAACAGACAGACCTTGTCTGATTCAAATACCAATACATAGTTACCAGAGTTCAACAAAGTCTCAGCATCCGAGTTTACAAGGTAGAGGGCTCCTTAGCTACAGCTGCCCGGAGTCTCCTCATCAACACCATCTCAAGAACCCTGCACAAATGGCTCTGTCCTCCCTTCTTATAGGGCTTCAGATGTCATCAAACGAATAACTGTATATAGATATACAGATATAAAGCTTAGGCTCTGGTAATTGGTTCTTGAGTTGGCCCCTCCCCTTAGGACCCTGGGAGGTTCACATCCACATAGATTAGATTAACACCTAATAGTGCATGGCTCTGGAGTTAACACCTCCCCTTAGCCAGCCCCACCTTGGGCCCCACCCCAGTCACCAATCCACACCAACATAGGTTCCACACCTAATAGGGGTTTGGGTCTGGGGCTTAGCACCTAGTAAGGCTCAATGAAATACACTGAATTACTCAAAACAAAAGCCAAACTCTTCAAGGGCACTTGTTGAACTAAGTGCTAAGGAGCCCATTTTGCTTACCAACACAGTCTGAGATAAGTAACTTATAATCCTGGAAAGGTAAGTTGGAGTCAGGGTGTGCAGTGCTGAACAGATGTTCTAATAATCTAATTCTAATTCTAAATCTAATCTAATTCTAATAATCAAGGGAATGGCATAGTCAGACCTACGTTTTAGGAAAATCACTTGGCCAACTCTATGAAGGAAGGCTTGGACAGAAGAAAAAACCTGGCAGTAGACCAACTAGAAAGGTGATGAGCGTCTAATTTAGGCAGGTTGTCCTGTAAGAGGAGAGAAAGGGATGTATGTGTGAAATGTCAAAATGTCAAGAAGGTCAAAACAACAAAACTTGGATGACTTCCAGTCTGTGAACCTGGATAACTAGAGGGATGGTGGTATTCTCCACAAAAATAATTAGATATTATAAAATGACTCTAATTTAGGCAGCAAAATAAAGCTTATTATTTAAGGGCTTATTAGTCTATGTGTACTTGAAGTGGGTTCATATTTAAGGTCATTTAACAGTAGGAAAATAATATACCTAGAGTCAGGAGAGCTTGATATAAGCTGGGATCAAAAAGGGTAACCAGAATGTTAATCTGTGATCATAGGATTTAGAACTAGAAGGGAACTTGGGGGACATATAGTCCAATGCTTTCATTCTACAGATGAAGAAACTGAAGTCCAGAGGGGGATAAATGACTAGACCAGAGTCACATAAGTACTAAATGACAGAAGCAAGATCTGACTCTAAATCCAGGGATCTCTTTATTATATCACATGGTCTCTTTGGCCAGAGTTCATTGAGGTAAACTCATCCAGAAGACTAATCAGTCTTGAAACAGAGTTCAGAGAAGCAGGTCATACCTAGGGAGAACGGTATGGTCAGCTAACCCTAGAAAGGAAACTACAGGGAGAGAAGACTTAATAGAGAAGGGAAAAATATGAGCTAGACTTGAAAAACTGAAAAGTTTTGGCAGAAATGAGGAAGAATGCATCAACGCATGAAGAAAGATTTGGGAACAAGAAGCACAGGATATGTTTAAAGGACAAAAAAAATCCAATATGCTTAGAATAAAAACTGTTGAAGAGAAATGATGTAAGATACAGCTAGACATGTAGATTAGTGTGAAACTTTGGAAGGGTTTGAATATATTGGGATGAAGAACAAAGAAATGAAGAAAGGAAAGAAGGAAGAAAGGAAGGAAGGAACAAAGGGATGGAGGAACGAAGGAAGGAAAAAACAGCACAGGGAAGAAGAGAAGGAGGAAGAAAAGGAGGGAAGGTGGAATTAAGGGAAGGACGAAAGAAGGGAGAAAGAGAGGAAGGAAAGAAACATTCAAACTTTGTTGTGGTCAGTGTCAGAATAGTCAATATGGGAAGTCAAAGCATATAGATTCATAGAATTTCAAAGCTGGACAACACTTTATTGACCATAACAAAATCCTTTCATTCTAACAATGAAGAAATGGAGGCCAAGAGAATTTAAATGACTGCCTAAGGTTGCACAACAAATGAGTACTGGCAGAGCTAGAACTAGAACTCAGATCTCCTGACCCCTAGGTCAGTGCCCTTTCAATCATATACTACAGTACATTTCAAATATAATACAACAGTTATAAATACAGATGATTAAGAAAGTGATGGGCCAATAGCCAAAGTAGTGAAGGCAGGTGGCAGAGCTGGCTTGGGAGGAGAAGATGATACATTTTGTCATGCGTCTCCCTGTGAGTGAAAACTATATTACAGTCACTACTGCTTTCTAGGACATTCAAGACATTTTCTGACATTTTGCATTATTACTTACAGCCTCCTTAGGTAGATTATACCAGAGGAAAATCTTTGGTTTACAAATTCCTTGTGGCATCTTCAAAAATATTTGGGGAAAGCAGATAAGCAAAAATACATACATACACATATGCATATATGCATGAGTATATATCTATATGTATATTGTGTATATTTGACAACTTCAAAAATAATGAATGGCTTTTGCAGAATGCTTTCATCAAGTTCTCAATAAACTGAGGAGTTGAGTAGCAATAAAGCATAGTTAGAATTCAATAATTGTTCTGAATAGATTTTCTATCTTTATAAAACTTTATATCTTCCATCACATTGCCAGAAAGTTTGGCTGCCACACAATTATTTTTTTTTGCCACAGTAACTCATGAAGGCCATCTACCAAGCTGGCCACAGTACACAGAAGTGGAAGTACCACCCTCACACCACTTAAATCACAGACATTTTAAAAATTTGAATAGAAGGAAGAACACTGGACAGGGACCCAGGAAGATTTAAGCTCAAATCCTACTTCTAATATTTACTAACTGTTTAAGTTGACTCGGGCAAGTCATTTAATGTCTTAAGCCTCCTTTTCCTCACCTATAAAACAAGAATAATAATGCCTACAGACATGTTATGAGTTACCAGTGCTAAAGATGTATGCAAAGTGTTTTGTAAAGCTGAGAGTACTAATTGCATGTCCATTATTTTTTCATCTACAATTATGGTGGTCATAAATGCAGGCCTCCATGTTACCAGAAATAACATGTATAGAAATGGCATAAATGACATTATTTAGATATCCATGTTACCAGGAATAACATATATAGAAATGGCATAAGTGAAATTATTTAGATGACAAATTCAAGAGTCAAATCTAGTCATGTAGCAAGAATGAAAGACAGCAGAGGAACACCCCAGGGGGCGTTTCTATCAAAAGATGGATAAACAATGAGGACATTGGTACTCAGATAAAAGATTCAAAAGGTGTTGTAGATAATATGCACTAAACACTTTCCAAAAACATTACAATATATGCATTCAGATTATTGGCAGGAAAGGGTAAAGATGAAAGTAAATACTAAAATTGAAAAAAGATAAAACGTGAAGATTTCACTGTAACCCATTTTAATAAATTGTCCACACTAAAACATGAAGCATAGAAAGACACAAGGATATTGACTATTACCAATCCTGCACACATTAGTTAAGCCCAAAAAAACCAAGTTCCCACAACTAGAAAGCACAAAGAGTCTGAATGCTCTCTTTTAGTCAGGCAAAAAAAAAAAGCAGCCAAGGGCAATATCATTTGCAAATCACTACAGAGAGTCTGGCAAATAAAATAGGGAGAAGTCGTAGAGGAAACCAGTCAACAAAGGATTTGGCATGAGATCAAGCTAAGCCAAATTCCATTAAATCTCACAAAGTAGAAGTAAAAGTAATTAAAAATACAACTTCTTGCACTTTTAGAGCAATATATACATATTGACAATCACCACATTTCCATTTTATTGCCTTTGTGCCTGATATACTATTTGAAGTGGTAAAAAAAAATTTAGGGGGCAGTTAGGTGGCGCAGTGAGTAGAGCATCGACCCTGGAGTCAGGAGGACCTGAGTTCAAATCTGGCCTCAGACACTTGACACACTTACTAGCTGTGTGTGAACTTGGGCAAGTCACCTAACCCCAAATGCCCTGCCTTCTCCACTCCAAAAAAAACAAAAAAATTTAGGAAGATAATATCAGAAGAGGTTGGGCCTGATTAAATGCCTACAGAAGAATTTTATGCTGAAGATGATATAATTTTTGAAACATTGATGGACTTTTCTCAAGATATTTAAAGGTAGATGGAAAAGACTAGGAAAAGATCACAGACAGTGCTTTTTATGCCCCCCCCAAAAATAACCAAGAAGACATTAGCAGCTTTATTGAGCCATATACATACTTCTCTCTGCAAAATTTTGATGCATACATGAAGGAGTAACCTTGGTGAAACCATGAGAAGGAATAACCAGCATGTGCAGAGGACCACATTCTGATACTAGCAACAATAACTAAGAATATAAGATCTGGCTATGTTCACCATTTGATAATGTTAGGAACTCAACTGGCATAGGACAAAATGCAATCTTATAGATTCTCTTCAGAGGATATATCTCCCACACAGATAACAAAAAATAATAATGAAAAATAGGATGCTCAACTCTACTTGCAAGTTGAAACTTGAATTAAGAAAACAATTTTTATGCAAAGAAGTATATTTGTAGGTTGTACTGTATTGTTGCTTACCCTTCCTTAAGAGAAAATATTATTTCTTGTTTTTTCTATTCACTCTGAGGTCTTTTCTTCATAAATTACAAAAGACTGAGTACGGCTTATAAAGTTTGTATGTAATTAGTGTTTGTGTCCTCTATTCTATTTCATTCTGTCTCCATCAGGAATTTACCCCACTCATCATTCATTACAATCTAATTCAACTTCAGTCTGTTAACACAAGTCTCATACAACCTTCAATCTTTTCTTTTCTACTGATTCCTGCCACACATCCTACAAATTTCTCATACTTAAAAAAGAACTTCCCTCGACTGTGTCATGCCCTTAAGTTCACTCTCTTCTCTTTCACTACTAACTTCAGAATTAAAATAATCTATACTCACTGCCTCTACTCACCATCCACTCACTCTTCAGTCCCTTTTATAGATATTATATACCACTTCAGTCCACATATATATGTATGTATGTGTGTGTCTATATATATATATATATATATATATATATATATATATATATATATATATATATATATGTGTGTGTGTGTGTGTGTGTGTGTGTGTGTGTGTCATATACCTCCTAATTATAAGCTCCTTGAAGGCAACAATTCTATATTTTTTTCATTTTTGTATCCCCAATGCTTAGACTACCTAGGTGTTATTGCTGAACCAAGTTATCAGAGTTTATTATAATTCAACAATCTTCTAAGTATTGATGTTAAGTGAGGCATTAAACAGTGAGATATATTTTCACTAATGTCACTGTAGATGTCCTGCATCAAGACCCTCAAAAAAAAAGGAGCAATCACCAAATTCTTCTGATAACAAATAATATTGTTAAAATTTCACGGAGCCCCATAGCACCACAAAGCCTCTTCAGTGAAATTAATAGAATTGTAAAAGAGATGATCTAAATATCTACAAAAGAAAAACAAACTGAATAAAAAATTAGCATTGCCTAAACTGGGATATGCAATTGTATTAAGTGAAGAAAAAAGATGGGCCCAAAATTGAGCAATTTAGTAGCAGAGGGAGATTGGATTGCATTATAGCTGGGAATTTGCATGGTTGTTTCAATTTTCTGTGATTTGTTTTTTTGTGGGGGGTGGGGTTTGATGGCACAAAAGGTTATCTCATTAATGCCAATATTATGATACTGGCTGGTTAAGAATCATTGTATGACATCTCAAAAGAGTTAAAATTAAGGGGGCAGAGCCAAGATGGCAGCTGGAAAGCAGGGACTCCCTTAAGCTCCCCACCAGGTACCTCCAAACACCTATAAAAAATAGCTCTGAACAAATTCTAAAGCTGCAGAACCCATGAAATAGTGAAGGGAAGCAGGGCTCCAGCCCAGGACAGCCTGGATGGATGCTGGGAAGGGTCTATCACAAGGGGCTGGGAGCAGAGTGCAGCAGAGCACAATGTGGGCCGCACCAGGACCAACCACACCAGGAACTGGGCAGAACAGGCATAGTGTCCTAAATCAGTAAGCTGTGGCAGTTACCAGACTTCGCAACGCACAAATGCCAAAGACAACAGAGAAGGTTAATGGGAAAAGCTGTGGGGACTGAGTGAAAGGAGTTCATGATTGGCCACCACCTTGGGGGCAGCTGAGGTGGTATAGCTCTGAGGCCGCTTCTAGAGCTACAGCTGCAGTTATTTCTGGCCCCTGGCAGACCTCGTGGGAGGAATTAAGTGGCAGATTAGAGCAGGAGTACAGACCCTGCTTGGATCTGAGTGGAGGTCTGGGTTGGCAGTTCTTGGGGGAGGAGGAGAGCTGCTGTGGCAGAGCTTGCTGTGTAGAAGTAGCTCTGAAAATAGCAGCACAGCCCTTCAAGCTTGGGACAAAGTACTCTCTACTCTACAAGCAGTCATATCCTGACAAAAAACTCAAGGGTCAAGTAGTTGGTTGGGAACATGAACAGGCAGCAAAAACGGTCTCAGATTCAGACTCAGACTTTGGAATCTTTCTTTGGTGACAAAGAAGGGTAAAACATACAGCCAGAAGAAGTCAACAAAGTCAAAGAGCCTACATCAAAAGCCTCAAAGAAAAACATGAACTGGTCTCAGGCCACGGAAGATATCAAAAAGGATTTGAAAAATCAAGTAAGAGAAGTAAAGGAAAAATTGGGAAGAGAAATGAGAGTGATGCAAGAAAGCCATGAAAAATAAGTCAATGACTTGCTAAAGGAGACTCAAAAAAATACTAAATAAAATAACACCTTAAAAATAGGCTAACCCAAATGGCAAAAGAGCTCCCAAAAGGCAATAAGGATAAGAATGCCTTGAAAGGCAGAATTAGCCAAATGGAAAAGGAGATCCAAAAGACCACTGAAGAAAATACTACTTTAAAAATTAGATTGGAGCAAGTGGAAGCTAGTGACTTTTATGAGAAATCAAGATATTATAAAACAGAACCAAAGCAATGAAAAAATGGAAGACAGTATGAAATATCTCATTGGAAAAACCACTGACCTGGAAAATAGATCCAGGAAAGATAATTTAAAAATCATTGGACTACCTGAAAGCCATGATCAAAAAAAGAGCCTAGATATTATCTTTCAAGAAATTATCAAGGAGAACTGCCCTGATATTCTAGAGCCAGAAGGTAAAATAGAAATTGAAAGAATCCAAAAATCACCTCCTGAAAAAGATCCCAAAAAGAAAACTCCTAGGAATATTGTCCCCAAATTCCAGAGTTCCCAGGTCAAGGAGAAAATACTGCAAGCAGCCAGAAAGACACAATTTGAGTATTATGGAAACACAATCAGAATAATACAAGATCTAGCAGCTTCTACATTAAGGGATCAAAGGGCTTGGAATATGATAGTCTGGAGGTCAAAGGAGCTAGGATTAAAACCAAGAATCACCTACCCAGCAAAACTGAGTATAATGCTCCAAGGCAACATGTGGATTTTCAATAAAATAGAGGACTTTCAAGCTTTCTCAGTGAAAAGACCAGAGCTGAATAGAAAATTTGACTTTCACACACCAGAATCAAGAGAAACATGAAAAGGTAATCAAGAAAGAGAAATCATAAGGGACTTACTAAAGTTGAACTGTTTTGTTTACATTCCTACATGGAAAGATGATGTGTATAATTCATGAGACCTCAGTATTAGGGTAGCTGAAGGGAATATATATATATACATATATATACACATACATATGTACATACATATATATATAGACAGAGGGCACTGAGTGAGTTGAATATGAAGGGATGATATCTAAAAAAAATCAAATTAAGGGATGAGAGAGGAATATATTGAGAGAGGGAGAAAGGGAGAGATAAAATAGGGTAAATTATCTCACATAAAAGTGTCAAGAAAAAGCAGTTCTGTAGGAAGGGAAGAGGGGGCAGGTAAGGGGGAATGAGTGAATCTTACTCTCATTGGATTTGACTTGAGGAGGGAATAACATGCACACTCAACTGGGTATCTTACCCCACAGGAAAGAAGGAGGAAGGGGATAAAAAAGGGGTATGACAGAAGGGAGGGCAGATAGGGGGAGGAGGTAATCAAAAGCAATCACTTTTGAAAAGGGACAGTGTCAAGGGAGAAAATTGAATAAAGGGGAACTGGGTAGGAGGGAGCAAAGTATAGTTAGTCTTTCACAACATGAGTATTGTGGAAGGGTTTTACATAATTATACATGTCTGACCTATGCAGAATTGCTTGCCTTCATAGGGAGGGTAGGTGGGGAGGGAGGAGGGGAGAGAATTTGGAACTCAAAGTTTTAAAAGCAGATGTTCAAAAAAAAAAAGTTGTTTTTGCATGCAACTGGGAAATAAGATATACAGGCAATGGGGAATAGAAATCTATTTTGCCCTACGAGAAAGTAAGGGAAAAGGGGATGTGGGGGCAGCAGGATGACAGATGGGAGGGCTGACTGGGGAACGGGGCAATCAGAATATATGCCATCTTGGAGTGGGGGGGAGGGTAGAAATGGGGAGAAAATTTGTAATTCAAAATCTTGTGGAAATCAATGCTGAAAACTAAAAATATTAATTAAATAATAATAATTTTAAAAAGAGTTAAAAATAATCCAAAAGAAAATGGAAAGATACACAGTGGTCATAAATAGAGTACAGTGTGTTATCAACTACAAATTCCATGTAGAGTGACATAAACTGAACTATAGAAAACAGTTATGGATAGAAAAGAAAGTTTTTGCGCAGGTATCAAAAATGATAGACAATAGATAGACAGCCCATAATCCCTGGACTCCTGTGATACTAAATACATAAGAAGAAATTCTCCAATACACAAGATTGATTATCTATGGAATTTTTACAAGAAAAAACATGGATAAGAATTCCACAAGGTAACAAAGTTTGGATGGGATGATATGAATAGAGAAGTACCTACATCTTCACCAAATTAAACAAAACAGAAAGAAATTTTGGTGAGGCATCTTTGAATCTATACTATACATAGATATTCACAGGAATGTCACCTTTAAATACAAATGGCAAATTATGTGCATAATTAAACTTGAAAATTCTCAATTTAGCTTATGCTCTTGGATTCAATAGATTCAGCATTTAATTCTATGGCAGTAAATGTTTGTTTGTGCTTAGACAACTGCTAGAGAAGGAGGATCCTCAAGGGAAAATGATCCAGTATAAATGAGATTAATGTTTAGACCTAGGAAAATCACCCATGAAAGGAGCTTCATTGAAGGCTTTCCACATGTTGACACGAGTACCCTGATTGATAGGGAAAAAAACTCAATCAAGAGGACCGTCATGTCCCTGAGGGATACTGAACCTGCCTCAATTTGTCCTCAAACTACAGACCAAATGGATAGTCTACTGAATAGGGATAGAGAATGACTTTTTCTATGTTCTTGAGAAACTTGGCTCTTCTATAGATGTTATATATGTCTTCTTAGCTAATTACATTTGCACCATTTATGAGTCATCAAAACATTAGAGCTATAAAGAACTTTATAGGTCATTTAGTCCAACTCCATCATTTGAAAGATAAGGAAACTGAGGCCCAGATTGTATAAGAAATGTGTCAATATTCTCACAGCTATTAGCAGAGAGGAAAGAACCCCAATTAGTAAACTTGTTCCAATTTATCTTTCCACCCTTATTTTACTTTATTCGCTTTCATACACACAATATTCCAGCCAAACTGGGCTATTAACTATTCCCAGTTTCATCCTACAGCCCATGCTATTTCTCTGCATTTTAACGTGCAATCCTCCTTGCCCAGAAGCCATTACTCTATATCATCTCTACTTGTTGATATCCTTCCTAGAGGCTTTTCTTCATGTTAATATTTAGTTTGTCATAAATAATTACAATCATTTTAATTTTTAAAAACACTGGAGCAGGCATGCTTTTCATGCAACAACTTAGCCAGCTGATCAGAAGAAATGTTTTAAGCACATATTAATATACTCTTCAG
The DNA here is from genome assembly GCF_011100635.1 of Trichosurus vulpecula. Taxonomy (NCBI): domain Eukaryota; kingdom Metazoa; phylum Chordata; class Mammalia; order Diprotodontia; family Phalangeridae; genus Trichosurus; species Trichosurus vulpecula. The sequence goes on along the minus strand of NC_050573.1, from coordinate 273,852,591 downwards.
ATCATCTACCTATAGCATTGGTCAAAACAAACAAACCATATTTAAAAAAGGCATGCTGTGATTTGATTACCAAAGGCTTTTTAATTGTTAAATTCCAAGGGCCTTTTCTCAGTCTTTATCCTAAATGACTTCCCTACCACATTTAGCCCTGTTAAAGATCCCCCGTTCTTGGAAACTCTCACTGCCCTGGGTTTTCTCTACATTGTTATCTCCTGGTTCTCTTCTTTACTTCACGTAGTCACTTCAAAGGACTTGATGACATTGAAGGGTACTGACCTTTTGTTTGGGACTTTCTATTTCACCTTCCTATACAGCAGGGTTTCTTAATTGTGTGTGTGTGTGTGTGTGTGTGTGTGTGTGTGTGTGTGTTGTGTTGTGTTTTACAGACTCCTTTGGCAATCTGGTGAAGGTTATAGATCTCTTCTCAGAATAATGTTTTTAAATATGTAAAATACATCAGACTGTTAAAATATAGTTTTTAATTATTTTTTAAAAAAATTATGGCCCTCAAGTTAAGAACCACTGCTAGAAATATCTTTTGAGAGGACAAAAGTGATTTCCTAATTAGGTCTTAGTGATTAGAGTTTTGTTTGGCACAACATCTTGGCCCCTCCTAGAAGGAAGACTTCTGGGGTTCCATGTAGAAATCCAAGTTCAGATGCCCAAAGGGCTAAAAAACATGCGTACACTTTGACCCAGCAATACCACTCTAGGACTGTATCCCAAAGCAATCACACAAGCGGGAAAGGGCCCTGTATGTACAAAAATATTTATAGCAGCTCTTTTTGTGGTAGCAAAGGAATGGGAATCAAGGGGATGCCCATCAATTGGGGGATGACTAAACAACTTGTGGTATATGAATGTAATGGAATTCTATTGTGCTATAAGAAATGGGGAACATACAGACTTCATAATAACCTGGAAAGGCCTATATAATCTTATGTTGAGTGAGGGGAGCAGAACCAGGAGAACACTGCACACAACTACAGACATATTGCTTCTGTGATGACTAACTTTGATAGACTTGGCTCTTTTCAGCAATACAAGGTTCAAAGACAGCTCCAAAGCACTCAAAATGGAAAGAGCTATCTCATCCAGAGAAAGAATTATGGGATCTAAATGTAGATCGAGGCAAACTTTTTGCCCTCTCTTTTTTCTCTTCTTTTTTTGTTTTGTATCTTCTTTCTCATGATTCATAATTCTTCTATACAACTTGACTATTGTGTAAATAAATTTAATGTGATGGTATATGTATAACATATATTGGATTCCATGCCATCTTGGGGGGGGGAGAAGAAGGACAGGGAGAAAATTTGGAAATCAGAAACTTGTGGAACTGAGTGTTGTAAACTAAAAATAATTTTTTTTAAAAAAGAAAGAAAATCAAGTTGAGGAGTTTAGGAATCTAATTTTCTACCAAAAGGGAGTTAGATTTCCCAAAAAGTTTGCCTCTTGAAGGGAGAACAGGATTTTCTACATGGAACCCCACAATTAGATGAGAGACAAGTGACTACAGTCACAAGAGAGCAAAAGATTTGCTTTCCATTTCTCTTTTTTTATATAGTATACATCTAGTGCAAAGTTAATTTTTCTGGCATCCCCAAAGCACGCTTCCTTTATAGGAGGTTCAAACCCTCCTATTTATTATATAGGAGGTTCAAACCATGGATTTGATCTAATTTGGGGGGAAGAGGGAGGCAAGTGGGACTTCTAGAAAAGGAAAAGAATTGTGCTTATTGCTCTCCTGTTACTAGCAATTGCATTTATAATCCTTAGATATGTATGAGTTAGGGATCTCTTTATGAACATCTAGAAAACTAGATAAAGTCTAGATACTTTCTCAAGTCCCTTCTACCTCTAAGATTCTAAAATACTATGACCAGTCCAGTTTGGAACAAATATATACAGCACAAGGGAGATTGAAATAAGATTGGCAAAGAGGGTTTAAGCAAGATCATATAAAGACTTGAAGGTCAATCTAAGGAGTTTGTGTCAATGAAGGTTTGTTTGTTTGTTTTTTTAACATTTTTGAGATTACTTTAGAAATAATATGAAGGATGGATTGAAAAGGGTAAAAACAAGGCAGGGATATCAGCTAAAAGAATATTAGAATATTCCAGATGAGAGATAATGAGAGCCAGAACTAAGTTCGGTGACAAGTACATGGAATAGGAGAATCTATGTAAACTACCATGGAGAAGAAATTCACAGGTCTTGACATCTGACAGGATCTGAAGGGAAAAGGAGAATCCAAGGTTTTGAATCTGAATAGTATAATGATAACTGAAACTAGGGGAGTTGATGAGATTGCCACAGGAGAGATTATGAAGAAAGTTTTTTTATTCAACAGATATTTATTAATTTCCTAAGACTTGTGAGACATTGTGCTGAATGCTGAGTCCATTGGACTAATCATCATTTTTGGTGTAGGATGTGCAGGTACTTTGTTTTTCTTTGATCATAGTCTTTACTATATTTTCTTGACCTAATGATCCTGCTTCACATTGATAGGTAGTAACAGAACATAAAATTGTCCATTATACTATCAAAAAATAAATTCTAAAATGGTTAGAAGAATATATCAGTGCATTCTCAATTTCAGTTAAAATTCTTTTTTTTACAAAAAGTATCTCTCCCTCTTACAAATTAAATGTATGGTTTCTATCCTAAATCATATATATAGTTTAATAAAGATATTTCTATGACACAAAAATCACAGAAGCTCTCTTCATGCACAAAATTGTTCTGTGTACTTAATCATCATTGCTGATTACCAGTGCTAGAGGCAATGTAACAGTGGATAGAGAGCCACCAACAAAGTCAGGAAGATCTGAATCCAAATACTCTTTCTGACACATTCCAGCTGTGTGACTAGAGGCAAGTCGCATAAACTCTCAGTGTCCCAGGCAATCCTCTGAGAATATAAGTTGTGGAAGAGTTGCTGACCCACAACAGGGAATTTCTTCACAGAGAGCTCCCTATATTTAGGAAATCACATCCAGACTGAAAAAAAAAACCCAAGAATAAAAACTATACACAAGATAGATGTGTGTGTGTGTGAGTGAGAGAGAGATACACAAAGAAACAGACAGAGAGAGAAGGGAGGGAGGGAGGTAGATGTAGATAGACAGATGAACAGACTGACAGATGGATGGATGGATGGATGGATGGACAGATGGATGGATGGATGGATGGATGGATGACTAAGACAGAATTTGAATGTCAACTAGATGAGGTCATGTTGTAGATTGGATAACATTCTGAGCTTAGCATCAGAATGAAAGTCATGTATTCAAACTCTACCTCTAACATAAGCTGTGTCAACACCTGGAAGTCACTTCATCCCTATGACTGACAGTTTCCTCATCTGCAAAATGCAGGAAGTAATACTTGGACTATCTACCTCACAGGGCAGCAAGGAGACTCCAACGACATAATGTAGAAAAGGTAATAAAAATCTATTATCTATCACATGACATTAAATAATATTATATAAAAGATTAATGGAAAAATGTTTTACACATGGCTATACCTAGAATTGTTAAAGCATTTCACTAAAAGCATTTCAAATAATTTGGATTCATGGATTGAAAATTATTTTTCAATTCAATTGCCTAATTCAATGTTGACAAAAACATATTGACAAATTTTAATTGTTATAAGAACTCAAGTTAATTCTAAAAGAATTAAAATCCTAAGCGTCCAATTCATTGGAATCCTATCTGAATGCTGTGCTCTGAAAAGCTTTCTGATGTCTAAATCTTCCAATAGCAGAAATTACTTCCACCTCCTGCTATGTAAGTTTCATAAAGGCAAAGTAAAGAGGGCTGAGTATTTGCAATCATTTTAAAACTGACCATCACCTACCAACCAAATGTATACTAGGAATCGGATCAAGTAACTGGTCTTTCCCAAAGCATAACATAGAATTTTTCATGTATCATGAATTCTGCCAGTTTCAGTTCTCTCATCCATGAAGACAGAGTATAACTTCTCCAAGCCTCACATCAGAGTCCAATGTTTCATAAATGAAAAAATGGCATTTTCATTATAGTCTAAGTGTTTTTCCTTAAATTTTCTAATTCAGTCATGCCTAGCAGAAAAATATTTCTTTATTTCCTCATTCAAGAGTATTAAGAAATAATTACATCGAAGCAAAAGTTCAGACTTCGATGCATCTTACCAGAAAAAGGTACCTAAAAGTTGCCAGCATCCTGATTTTCAGTTTTTCATCAGTTTCACCAAAGGTATTTTAGCATTGTAGCTTTGTTTATAGTTGGCATTGATACTAGACGTAAAAATATGGGTTGTGTTTTAACTATATTTGGACCATCTGAAACAATATGAAAGGAGAAAAATCTTCATTTTAAAAATATAATATTGAAAAAAAAATTCAATATATATGGTGGATCTTAAGGACATTTCGAATTGAATAGTATTAGGCAATGATACATGCAACCAATATGGTTTGACAACTTGTCTTTCAAGAGAAAATCTAACATATCTATTAATTGATGCAACCTAAACCAGGTGATAAAATTGCACCAAATCAGAAGTCAAGTAAAGTCAACAAGTAATTATTAAGAAGCTACAATTTGCCAAGCTCTGTTCTAAGTGCTAGAGATACAAAAACGTCAAAACAAAAGAAAACCCCACTTTCTATCATTTTACCTTTTCAATAAACTTACATTCTAAGAGAAACAGGCAAACAACTATGTTAGCTCTCCCTCAAAGTGTTTAATTCTATTGGGAGAGATTACATGTGCATGTAAAAATGTATTCAAAATAGACACTAAGCTTGGTGGTACAGTGGGCAGAATGCCAAGCCTGTAGTCAGGAAAACTCATCTTCATGCATTCAAATACAGCCTCAAACACTACTAGCTGTGTGACCCTGAGAAAGTCACTTAACCTTGTTTGCCTTAGTTTTTTCATCTGTAAAATGAACTGGAGAAGAAATGGCAAACCATTCTAGTATCTTTGCCAAGGAAATCCCAAAAAGAGTCACCAAGAGTCAGACACTACTAAAATGACAACTTTTTGTGATAGACTACTAGTAATGGGGCGGGGCGGAATCAAGAAAGATTTCACATAGAACACTGAGCTTGAGATAAACTCTTTAAAGGAAAATAAGGACGAATTTCAAGAAGGAGAAGTGAGGAGGGAGCACATTCCAGGCTTGGTAGATAGCCAGTGCCAAGACTCAAAGATAGGACATGAAGACTAGAGATGTAAGATTGTACATCATATGTGAGAAGCAGCAAGAATAAACAAATACCATTCTCCTTAGTCTTATTCCTGGCTTGACAGCTCCTCATAGTGATGTGGGCTGTTTAGGAACACTATGAAAAATCACGACAAAATTATCTCTCTCATTGTTGGTGGGAATGAAGAATTCTTATCTGTGTTGCAACATCTTATTTTATTGTGAGCCTGTATTTAGGATTCTGGAAAGGATTATTCCCCTTCATGGGGGGAAGGGATGGATTGTTGCTGAAGTGTAACCCAATGAGTACCCATCCACAAGACAGCAGGTACTATTAATGCCTGGAAGAGTAATCTCTTATATGTTTGGTCTTCTCTAGCAAATCTGAACTCCCCAACTTGGTCCATTACTCTGCATTACTAATCCTGGCACTGTCCAGGATGCATTTCTATGGGTATAACAGGTGTCTTATCTTCTATTTGATGACCTTCCATGCCTAATCCCTGTTCTTATATGAGTACAGGTACCTTTCCCAGTGCGTGGCATTAGACTACTGAATCTGTCCTTTCCTGTCCTTGTACATAAGGGAAAACAGTTTCCTTGTGGACTCCTCAAAGAAATTTTAATTGTCTGTTAGTACTGTTAAGGAAGGTAAGTGAGAGTATTTAGTTTTATTATTTGCAGGGCCAATTAGGACAGAAGGTAAGCTAAACCAAGATACTGATCCCAGAGACATGGTGGTGATGTGATACTTCTTATTTGGACGATCTGAGAAATGGAGAAAGGGGGAAGTCGGTAGTGACAGGGCAGATATGTGGCATATCATCAGAGTACTAGGCAAAGGGCTGGAGCTATTCTTATAAACTGGAAAAGGTAGAAGGGAACTCACTACCATATCTCATTATATCCTGGTAGTTTTAACAACCATTTAGTGAAATAACTTTAGCGCAAGTGATAAAGGCAGAGAGGAATGAGAAAAAACAGGACAGCCAAGGAAATGGAATCATTACAAGCTACAGTTTAGGTGAAGAAGATTCTGAACCGGAAAGAGAAATCTTTGGAATCCAAATAGAGAAATGCCTTTCTCAAGTCTTGGATTCCTCACCTGAAAAAGAGACCAAGTTTGCTCTAAAAGTGTCTGAGAATTCTAAGGCTTTACCAACCCTTCTGTATCTTGTTCTAATAAATGTATCTGAGTTGAATATGGGATTAAGCTTGCTTCCTACTAGATAATTCTAAAGTGAAAGGGAATAGCTAAGGTATGTTGTATATAAGCCCTATGTCACTATTACATTAAAGAACAAAGTTTTTAGTTGTTTCTAAAACTAGAAGTATGTAACCTTTTACTTTTTGTTTAGCCCCTGTGCATTGCCCTGAAGTTACTTGTTACTAACATGTAAACTATAGAAATTCCCACACCCATCAAAATCTGAGGATGAAGAGTATTAGAATCCTTTAAGTCAGGAGCACTACAAGTGAGAATGAATTGAAGCAGATTGATAATTATAATGATAAGGAACAATAATAGCCAGCATTTCTATAGCACTTATTACATGCCAAGCCCTATGCTAAGCACTTTACAATTATTATCTCATATGAACTTCATAACAACCCTCAGACAAGGATGCTATTATTATCCTCATTTTACATTTGAGGAAACTGAGGCAGAGAGAGATGGAGTGTCTTGTCTTATCAACTGTGTTTGGGTAGTTGGTGTGATGATAATGGATACCTGAAAGAAGGCAGAACTTTTGTTAAAAATCAGCTTTATTTATCAAGGAAAATGACCTGTGGACTGAGAAGGAATAAAAATTGCTTAAGAGAAGATGAAAGTCAGGATAAATGGGGAAATAGCCAGAAAGCCCCTCACTGTCCTCAATGTGTTCAATTCACTCAGCCCTGAAGAACAATATCCCAAGTTACTGAAAGAGCTGACAGGTATGATGCACCAGCCATCGTCAGTAATTTTTGGGAAAATTGTGGAGAATAGGTGAGGCATCATGGGAATGGAAACAGACAAATTTTGTCTATGTTTTCAAAAAAAGATAAGGCAGAGTCTAGAAACTGTTGACTAGTAGGCTTGACTTTTTTTTTTCTCACAAAACTGTAAAATATATTCTAAAAGAGATGATCTGTTGTAAAGTCAAATAGTAAGTGAAAGATCTTTCCAGTCCATTGAATATGCTTCAGGTGGGGCCAACAAAGGGAAGCCTGATTAGAGACAGGCCCACACCCTTTCACTAACTAGATGTGAGGCTCCAGGCTAGTTAGCAAACTAGTTTGCTAGTTTGAGAGAGACATGAAGCCCTCAGGGCCCTAAGGGGAGTTGCTAAGACCAGAGCAAATGGTATGTGCACTGAGTTCTAGTCAATCAGATGACTAGGACTGTATAAAAAGAGAGCCCAGAACTGAGAGGAGCAAGATTCAGAAGCAGACATCAAGAAGACACTGAGGCAGCAGACATTGAGGGAGAGCCAGCATCAAGAGAGACTGCAGAGCAGAGAGTGCAGAACAAGAGAGAGTTTCAGAGATCAAGGAACTCGGAGTCAGCAGAGCTGCAGGAGAGAGTGCTGAATGGAGAAGTAGGATTCATGAGTGATTGTTATGAGAAGGCCCAAGCAGGGGAGGGGGAGATTACAGTATGGCTTGCCTCCTTGCTATAATACTTTGTTATAATTTCTTTGCTGCTACATTTGAGGTGGGCTTACTGGGTTTTGGAATATAATTGCTACTATATGGAATTGGAATTATTGGTCCTGGGATTGGATTCCCTTGTGTCTAAATAAATATTATACTTCCTCTTTCTTCTATCTAGAGAATTTCTTATACTTCATGATTCTGAACCATTCAGGCATGTTCATGGTCATCTTCGAGGTCATGAATCTTGCCTTACTGCTGTACTGTGAGCGTTGAGAATGAGAAGCTTCATCCTGTAAGTCAGTCCATCCATCAAAAGACAACAAATATTTATTAAGTCTTTATATAGGTACATGGGTACAAAGCATTGTGCTGGGTGCTAGGGGTACAGAAATAGACAAAAGATAGTCTTGTTCTCAAGGAAATCATAGTCAAATGGAGAAAGGATCATACAAGTTAGTTAAGTGTTCCAGCCAGAACTTTAATTGAAGGCCTTTGACTTCATGTGACACTAGTTCACATTCAGGTATCATGTATCTACATTCCATTCCACAGGCAGAAATATTGCCCTTGGACTCAAAAGCAGAAGAAAATAGAGGATGGAGATCCAATATGAGACTCTGAAATGACCCTGAGAATTTAACATGTAGCCATAGCCTCTTTCTCAACCACCTTCCTTCTTCCTTTCTACCACCTTGTTGATCCACTGAAGATGTCTGGTCAGAATCTGTTTTGAGGGGGGACAGAAACTTAATTTCTTGGACCATATGAGAATGATAAATTAAATTCAATGAAGCCACCAAATATATTAAAAATATGTCAGATTTCCAGTTTGATTTTTTAATTCCTTTTTAAGTTCTTCCAAGAACTCTTTCTGGGCTTGTGAACATTTAATGTTACTCTGTATTATATATTTAAAAGGAATAGCAAGTTGTATGTAATAGATTTGAAGTTTCATGCGCAATCATCTTTTTTTATTATACTATGTGATGGAAATGCTTGTTTTATTCCATAAATTAAAAATAAAATAATTTTTAAGTATCAGATTTCCTAGGAAAAATGTAGAGCTCTGAAAGTCCTATTACTTGCCACGACCTAGAATTCATTTTTTTTAATTCACATCTGCATATACTTGCTTCAAATTTCTGTACTGATCTATAGGAAGCATATTTGGTTTTGCCATACATGTGCTTCATTTATTTTTTATTATGTATTTCATTGTTCAATTATGCACATGCAGTAAACAATTTTGAACTTTCCAAAACCTCTCATGGATTCTCCAAAGCCTCTGTTATTATAGTTAATTATATCTCCTGTTTTCATATGAAATAGGTAAAAGTTGAAATCCCTTAAGGTTCACTTATTTTGTAGTGATTTTGTGATATGTATAGATAGATACAGATATGTAAGATATATGTGCATAAACATATATAAGTATACATGCATACACATACAATAGGAAAATTATTTAACCACAGAATACCAAAGGTCTTCAGCCTCTGAAAGGGATAGTATTGGACAAATATGTTTTTCTCCATATGCAAAACAGGTGATAGACATTGGACAGAAAGCTGGCCTCAAAACCAGGAAGACAGATTCAGGTCACACCTTTAACACACACCCTGGATCCCAGGGCAAGTTACTTATTAACCTTGCAGTGTTCTAAGTGAGAGATGTCAAACTCTCCGCCTCAAGCAGCTTGTAAAACTCAGAATGAGGCACTACAACAGGTTAAAATGTAATGGGGGAATATTTAACAAAATAAATAAAAATACAATGCAACATAGATCACGTTAATTTATGGCTTTCTAAGTAATATAGGGCCAGCCAGGATCTTTCCTATTGGAATTTGACAACACTCTAAGACTATAAATGGCAGCAAAGGTGCTGACTTGCGTTGATAGCATTTCCTCGCTTAGGAGAAGTCAACAACAGTGAAATCAAAGGTCTAGTCTTATCCCTATGCAAAATGGGAATTAATGGTAATAAGGCAGCTAGATAGTACAATGGAGAGAGTGCAAGACTTGGAGTTGTGAAGGCCTGGATTGAAATCCTGCCTCAGATACTTACATATCCTGTGACCCTGGGCAAGTCACTTTAGTCTCTCCTGGCTTTAGTATCCTCATCTGTAAAATGGAGATAATACTAGCCTCTACCTTAACAGGGGTGATACGAGGAGCAATGAGTTAACATATGTAAAGCACTTTGCAAACCTTAAAGTACAATATAAAAGCTAGTGATTATTACCCTATAGCTACATAATAAACTCTAATTTGCTGTTTTAAATGATGGCTATTGAGAAGTAATTATCCAGTTCAGAGTTCACACTAGCAGAGCCATTTATGTATTAATTCACTCAAAAAATTATTTAAGGCTTAACCTACACATAGCAGAGAACTGGCTGGAGGAGAAAGAGAGAAGGTCTAGCCCTGGAGTCAGAAAGGTTTACTTTTAACTGATCCTAGCTGTGTAACCAAGGGAAAATGACTTAACTTTGCAGTGTCCCAGGTGCAGAGGAGTTAAGAGATCCACACAGGTAGAAAGAATCCCCTACATTGATGAAATCACAGGTTTAGGCATAATAAGAATAAGAATATCAGCAGCCACATTATGCACTCTCTGCTTTCCAGAACGTGACAATCAAGGCAATATGTATGGAATAATTAAGAAATGTGGCAAGGCAATTTAATGTCACATGAGTAGTGGTGCCTAGATAGTAAAGTACAACCCCTAAATCCCATTTACCAGAGGGAAAAGGTCTTACTGTACTGATCTCTGTATTCAGAATATGTGATACTCTACTTCTTCCTAAAAGAGAAAATACTGCATCAAAAATCACCACTTCTTTATTTGCCTGTCTCTTTAGCCAGTAAACCTTGTTTTCTCTCAAAGGGATATCTAGTATCTCGTGGAGTTTACATGTGTATTCTGCTTGTGAAAAGAAAGTTTGCCTACTAGCTTTCAAAACTCACGTGCCCATATTCCCCTATTTCTATTTGTTCTAGAAAGGAGTCATCTCAATTGGAGAGATAATCTTAACGCAATCGAGCTTAAGTAATTCCTTATGGTTATCCAATAATTTGTTGAAATAATGTAACACATCTAGTAAAATCTATCTCCACTATTATATACATATATGTGTGTTTTCACACCCACATAAAATTATACTGTTCTCTCTAAATCCTTCGTCACAGAAAATCTGTTCCTAGAAACAGCCATCCATTTGTTCTCTTCTTTTACTGGCTTAACTATTCTTAATAATTTCTCACCCCAGTCAGCACCTCTGATGTGAAAATGATGCCTCCTCATGCAAATTACATGGGACTCCATGTATCCTCAGGATGTTCCTTCAAACTCTCAATTAAAAGCATTGGACCTCTCTTTTTCTTTCCCATGCAAGGAGAGGATGCCAGTTGAGTATGTATGCTCCAGGCTATTGAGAGAAGCATATGTATCTATCTCATATGTTTGCGTTACCAGCACCAGTAGGAAAGAAAGAAAACATGAAGACAAAACTGCTTCCTTTTTACCAAAAAATGAAGGCAGATAAAAATCAAATGCCTAGGAATGATGAGCAGAATATTTTAAAAATCATTTTATTAAAAAATTTATAGGCTACAATTTTCATTTTAATTTTGAGGTAATCTCTTAGGCCAGAGACCTTCTTGGAAAGAAGAATCAAATCCCTTTTCAGAAGTGTTACACACCTATTGGTCCCAACTGCATTTGAAGGAAAACAAGGCTAAAATTTGCATTTACTTCTTTTTGTGCACGTGTCATTTTATCCCCAATAGAATGTAAGTTCCTTGAGAGTAAGAACTGTTTCATTTTTTAAATTTTCCCCTTGCCTATCACATTGCCTGTCAAACAACAGATGCTTAATAAATGCTCATTGAATGAATATACATCCCACTGAAATCCATGATGAGCTGGTACTAACCCTAACCAGTGAACTAAGATGTGGAAGTCCTAAAGTAGAGTTTAACAAAATAGTCAGCAATGTTAGAAATTATAATGATAAGAGGGGAAAAACATACCCATTATTCCACCATATATGACAAAGTCACAATTTCCCCAGTTTCTTGCCACTACTTCCTAGTAGAACTCAGGAAATTCCTTATAATTAACTGCTATTATAGATACTCCTCTTTCCATAATTCTAACTTTCAAAAAATAACAAAAAAAGTTAAAAATCAATTAAAATCTGTACCTCACAGAGAATCTTAAATGCCATCATCTTATAGATTCAGACAAAACGGTCATCTTATGAAAACCCCAGAACTTTCCTCAGGAAGACCCCAGTTCTTTACTTTGATTGTAATAGTACTTTTTTATTTTTCATTTTCCTCTTCACTAAGTTCTGCTAAATTTCTTATCTCCTCCCCCTCTTTTTTCACTCTTTGGGCTTGTTGTCAAAGTTGGCAGGAAGTAAAGGAAGGCAACCTGGTTAGAGTTGAAGATTTCCCTTGGTATTATCCTGAAAAAGAAGAGCTTATTTGTTAATTGGGCAATATTGATCAACTCAAAATAAACCTTTGCTCCACATCCACCCTCTGGACATTATGAGGGTACTTTACAGTTTTCATTATGATGTTAAATGAAGTCTAAAGTCATGAAGGATTTGGTACCTCCTAGAACTTGTAAGCATGGCAGTCAGTGCCACTGGATTATGAAAGGAATACTTCCATGATCTAAATCTACAAAACCCTTCTTTGGAAAGGATCATGGGTAGGTTCCCGGTAGGCTCAAGGACTGTACTTCCTGACATTTTGAAGACTTTGACTCAATCTTAAAATGGAGACTTTCCAGGGAAACATGTTTCATAGGTCTCATAGGAATTAGAACTCAAACAGAGCTCAGATCTTGGAGAAAGCAGCATCTCCTCATTTTACTGATGAGGAAATGAAAATCTAAAGAGGTCTCTTAGGTAGTAAATGGCAAAACCAGGATCCAAATACAGATGCTCTAAACCCAAATCCAGGGCTCTTTCAATTATATCCATGTTTCATTAAAGTTCCAAACCCAGGATATATCTCATGGATGATTGTGCTCTCTCATTGATACATTAAGTCAACAAATATTTCTTGAGTATCAGCGTACTAAAGTAACTATGATATAGAGAATACTGTCAGCATTCCATTAGTAAACATAACACATTTTTTGAAAGGCTTTACAGTTTACAAAGTTTAGAAAACACTTTCTTCACAACTGCCTTGTAGGACAGGTATTACAAGTCTTATTAACACTATTTTAGAGATAAGGAAACTGAGGCCCAGAGAAATGAAAACTTGTCCATACTATAGTAAGTCTGAGCATGGATTCAACTTAGATCTTCTGGCTCAGAATCCAGTGCTTTTTCCTTTATGCCACTATACTTTGATTAACTTCAACTTGCTGGCCAACAGATACAGAAAACACTTCTTCCTCAGGATTGCTATTCCATGCCCTGATCTCAGGAAAAACAACACAGAGCAGAAGGAACAGCCAGGAATTTAAAGTCCAATGTCAGTTTACCTAGGCAAGTACATACTTGTCATACTTGGTGCTCATAACTTCTGTCAGGAAAAGGGGAGAGCCCTCCTCTGTCAATGGAAGTCCAAGAAGGAGCTGGCAGAAGCCTAGAAGACATGTGGTAAAGAGAGAGTGAGAGAAAGGTACCATCTTTGTTCCCTCCTTTTATAGCCTATTGAGAGGGTGACTTTTGATAACTCAGTTACCCATCCATCTTTGACACAGTTCCATAACTCAGGAGCAAATAAAGAATATTTCTGTGGTCCTCAAATGCAAGTCCTTCAGCACTGATTTAGAAGATACATCCATTTACATATATATATATATATAATATATATATATATATATATATATATATATATACATATGGTATGTGTGTATGTGTATATGTGTGTGTGTGTGTGTGTATGTATATATTCTTAACAAGTATACACAACTTAATGGAAGGTAATGTTGGAAGGAAGGTGCTACCAGCTGGGGGAGGGAGGACAGGAAAGGCCTCCTATAGAAGGTCGAATTTAAGCTTAGATTTGAAGGAAGCCAGGGAAACTGTATTAGAGGAGAACTGACACAGCATTAGAGGAATGAGGAAAACTCAGTGCAGAGGCAGAGAGAAAGGAGACTGAATGTCATAATCTGGGAATAGTAAGTAGACTGATATAGCTGTATTATAGAATATGCGGAAAGTAATAAAGTATAAGACCAATAGTATGGGCAGCTATGTGTCTCAGGGAATGGAGCACCAGATCACCAGCTAATGGAGTCAGGAGGACCTGAATCCAAATATTCAAATCCAGCCTCAGACACTTACTAGCTGTGTGACTTTGGACAAGTCACCTAAAAGAAGAAGAAGAAGAAGAAGAAGAAGAAGAAGAAGAAGAAGAAGAAGAAGAAGAAGAAGAAGAAGAAGAAGAAGAAGAAGAAGAAGGAGGAGGAGGAGGAGGAGGAGGAGGAGGAGGAGGAGGAGGAGGAGGAGGAGGAGGAGGAGGAGGAGAAGGAGAAGGAGAAGGAGAAGAACAAGAAGAAGAACAAGAAGAAGAACAAGAAGAAGAACAAGAAGAAGAACAAGAAGAAGAAGAAGGGCAAAGGGAAGGGGAAGGGGAAGGGAAGGAAGAATGAGAACAACAAAAAGAACGAGAACAAGAAGAACAAGAACAAGAAGAAAGAGGTAGAAAAAGTGTATGGGGGTAGGGAATCTGTGGCCTTGAGGCCATATGTGGCCTTCTAGGTCCTTGGGTGCAGCCTTTTGACTGAGTCCAAGTTTTACAGAACAAATCCTTTTATTAAGGGGCTTTGTTCTGTGAAGTTTGGATTTAGACAAAAGGCCCAACTTAAGGACCTAGAGGGCCACATGTGGCCTCAAGACCACAGGTTCCCCACCCCTGGAGGTTATAAAGAGCTAGCACAGTACCTGGAACATGATAAGCAATTAATAAATGTTGATCGATAGAAGGCAATGATTATTTCTAGGGATGGGGGTATGTATTATAGGAAGTTTAATGAATGCTAAGGAGGAGGCAGTGGCACAATAGATGATAATTATGGTGGTCATAGGATGGGATACAACAAAGACTACAAGTATCACACATAATAAAGTTACCAAAAAATACTGATGAATGGATCAATATCCAACTGGAAGGACCTGGGCCTCTGAACTCTGTCCTCTGCTCTGTCCTATTCAATATTTTTCTCAGTAACTTTGTTTGAAATGAAGCTGAAAAAGATGGCCAATATGTCAGGCAGCTGAATTATGATTCAAAAATAATGACAGATTAGAACACATGCCAAATCGGAAAAGAAGTGATTTATTAGGGATAAATGCAAAGTCCTACACTTAGGGGCATGGAAGAAAGAAAGAAAGAAAGAAAGAAAGAAAGAAAGAAAGAAAGAAAGAAAGAAAGAAAGAAAGAAAGAAATAAACAAAGAAAGAAAGAAAAAGAAAGAAAGAGAGAAAGAAACATACAAACAGTTCTATATAAGTATGGAAAGGTAGAAACATGACTTAACAGAAATATGTGTAAAAAAGAACTAAGGGCTTTATATCTAATTGAAGTTCAAGCCAAATAAGCAATATTATCTGATTTCCAAAAATATGAGTATTATTTTATGTGGCTTTGATATAAGTATAATGCCAAGACAAGGGATGTCTGCATTGGGAAAACTATAGCTAGAGTACTATGTTAAAGTCTGGACTCTGAAATTTAGAAGGGACATGTACAAATTGGAAGCCATGTGGAGGAAGACAAGGAGAAAGGTGAGGGAACTTTTAGCCAAGTTATTTGAGGAACTAGGGATGTCTAGCTAAGAAAAGGGAAGAGCTAGGGAGAATACAAAAGTCTTTTTCAGTTGTTACAATGGGAGAGCTGTCAAGTGGAAAGTGATTATATTTATTCTATGAAGAACCAGAGGACTATGACCAATTGAAGGCAGATTTCAACTCAATAAAAGGGAGCGCTTCCTTGGAATTAAAGCTACCCAAAATGGGAATGGGCTGCTTCATGAGACAGTGATTTTTCCAATACTCTAAGTTTATAAGCAGAGATCGGATAATCACTGATTAGGGATTTTATAAAGGGCATTATGGTAGAAGGAATTCCTAATTCCAGATTTGATAATGCAAGAGTAAGAAGCCCCTAATATGTTGCAGATGCAGCTTTAAGATGTTAGATATTAGCCCAAATTCTAAATGCAAAAATTCTAAATTAATGAGAAACAGCTTTATGAATTTTCATATATGAAAGTAAGTTTTGACTTTGAATAGTTTTATAAATTCATTTACAATTTTTGAGAACATATTGAAATGTTATCACTTTATACCAAAAGGTAGCCTTTCTGAAAAACCTTTTACAAAAATGAGAATAAAGTGGAGATTCAGAGTGTACCTTTACAATCATTTTACTTAAAAAAAAATCCTCATTACAGTTTTCTCTGAGGTGAAGATAAAATGACTTCTAAGAAAGCTCTAAACCTTTCTTCATGAAAAAATATATGAAACTGTTCCTAAATAATGACTAATAAATGCTTGATACATTAAAAAAAAAACTAAAAATCTTCTCTGTGGAATTCTCACAGATGAACTGAAAAGAACTTTAAATCTGAAAGATCTTTGGGGACTCCCTGACACTAGGGAATAGTCAGGCTGGGTCATCCCTGATCCTGCAGAGCTGAAAGGAATCCTCAGATCACTATGAAGTGGCTCTCCATTTTCCAATTATGGAGCTCAGAAGGATCTCCATCTCTGCCTCTGGCTTTGCTATTGGCTTTGAAGTGTCACATGTACCTCTGGTATCACCGTATAGGTGTTGTGAGGGATACAAAGACACTTAATACATTATATATCAGGTGAAAGAAAAAAATAAAAATATACATGAAAAGCCAAATAAAAATGCAGAAACTTAACACTGTGATATGAGAAATATTACAAGGCAGTATATGATTAAATACCAAGTGAGTGGTTTAGATAAATGTTATGAATTAATTCAGTTTTTCATAATTCATTGATTTAACAAATATTTTTGAGTATTTATTCTGTACAAGGGAATGTAAGAGGAAAGAAGTGAAAGACTTGGGAAAGAGGAAGAGATAGAAATTGATGTGGTTTATGAAAAAAAGGCAGGAGTAGGGTAGGCATGGAGGAAGGGATAGTATTCTGTAAGTAAAGGAATAGTGGTGGTGGAGGCAGGGGATGTGTGGAGTTGACTCTAAAATAAAATATAAAGTCCTCAGCTTGGCATTTAAACCCCTCTACCATCTTGCTCCAACTACCTTCTAGACAGTTCATTTTACACAAGCCATTCTCTATGCCAGAATTGATTTCCTTGTATCCTTTTTTTTTAATCCTAACCTCTTTAAGGCTGAACTCTTCTGAAAAACCACTTCCTCCACGAAGCCTTCCATATAGACCCCATTTGTCTGTGTTCTCATCCTCCTCCTTTCTCCTCATTATTTCTTATCTGTGTACAGGTTCTATCCTTCAAATAGAATGCAAATTTCCTGAGGCTAAGCATTTTGTTTTGGTTTTGTCTTTGCTTCACCTGTGTTTTGTACAAACTAGTTACTTAAAAAATGCTTAAGGACTTGAACAGAACAGAACTGACTTTAATTAGCTTGCTATGTGAGGGGGACAGTCAGGCTGGACTTGAGTGATCATTTAGGAAAGGAATGGGGGATAAAATTGGAAATGTAGGTCCAGATTGCGGAGCACTTGGATTTTTAAGGTGAGAGTTTGTGATGTGATTTAGGTGTGCTGGGACCCCAAAACGTCAAGGCACAGGGTGGTATCACCTAGAATGAATTCATGAACTTAAACCATCTTCTGGTCAAGTGGCAAAGTTTATTGTGACAACAAAAGAAGAGGCTTGCAACTTATTGGGGGTGGTGCTAAAGCTTATATGGATCAGGGACAAGGAAAGGATTGCCAAGTTTGCTAATTAGGTGAGGGTGGGGAGAAGGGGATTTGGGAGTGGTAAGTATATACAAGTGGTCTGGGTGCTGGGCTGTTGTAATGTATGGGAAAACTCAGGGAGTCAATAGAGATAGCTTTGATGAAAGGACAAGATAGAAGGGATGCCACAGTATGGTCCTTGGGCAGGCACCAGAGGCAGGATCTTTGGGCAGGTACTCCTTGTACCTGTGTTGATAGCTTTTATCTGAAGAATTACAAGGTCAACTCTGTATGTGCCTATAACAAAGATTTTCTCACGAGGTTCGGGGTTGGGGAAGGGGGGCTGAGATTCTGGGTTGCTTGTAGAGACAAAGTCTTATGGCTTTTGGGGTCCAGGTCCAAACACCCCATCATTTGGACTTCATCCCATAGATTACTGAGAGCCATTCAGGGTTTTAGAGCAGGTGAGTGACCAGATTAAAATTGTACTTTAGAAAGATTAACCTGGCAGCACGTATATTGTATATCGAATAGATCAGCAACAAAGAGGCCAATCAAGAGACTATCTTTGTAGTCAGGTCATTGTTGTTCCTCCTGTTCTTGAAGAGGACCAATGACATCAGGAGGGTGATGTTTTGACTTGCAAGTGAACTGGATTTAAATGAGGCAGAGCTATGCAAAGTCATCAGCTCCACTCTCTCCTTCAGAGTCATCACTCTCTCCTCCAGAGTCCAGCGGCAAGAAGTAGCAGGGGACCTTGGCCTTTTTAAGCTGAGGTCTTTCCCAGGTCTCAGTGTGAGAGAGAAATCCCTCAATAAAAAGATTAAAGCATTATCCACACGGATGTTAGAGATGTGGTGTGAAAATGAATGAGTCTTTTAAAGGAGTAAGTGTAAAAATATTAAAATACATTTACATAGCACTTCAAGTTTTATAAAGCAATTTCTTCTATGAAAAAAGTAATAAAAAATTTAAATGGCATTTATGTGGTGCTTTAAAGTTCGCAAAACACTTTACATATATGAACTCATTTGATCCTCAAAACAACTCTGTGAAGTAGGCACTATTACCACCCCCATTTTACAGATAAAGAAATCGAGGCGCAGAGAGGTCCACAGGTAGTAAGAATCTGAGGCAGGATTCAACTCAGGTCTTCTAAACTCCAAGTCCTGTATTCTATGCACCATCACCTAGCTGCCTATGTTCTCCCCATTCTACAGATAAGGAAACTGAGGCAAAGAAATGTTAAATTCCTTGCCCAAGGTAACAGAGCTCTTCAAGTAGCAAAACTGGGAAATGAGTCTAGGTCTTTTAACATCAAGTCTAGTATTCTATCTATTCTATTAGAGAGAGAAGAGGGCTAATTATAAAATTACAGCTTGGTTAACTCTATAATTCAAGTTTGTAGACAAACTTGAAAATATACTTGAGGTTCTTGTGAAGAATAGTCTAGCATATGTGGTCTAAAGTGACAATTGACAAACTATTATAAATTAAACTATTATAAAATGCCAGTTCATTTAATATTTTAGTGTGAAGCACATCAATGTTACAAAATGGCTGAAATTTAAATCTGGATGGGTAGTCTCTACACCAATGAATATCATAACATATACTTTTTAGTAGATGGTCTCAATGAATTGCAGTGGCCAAAAATATGTCATCACCTATTGACCACCCATTTGGTAATGACACATAGTTAGACTGATTCTCAGATGACTACCATGTAAGTCCATTGCCTAGCTCATATTCAAAGGATTTTCATACTTGAAGTCATTCCATCTTGAAAGGACCAAAACAGTGATTGTGACCCACTGGCATACTTTCAAGAATCCCAAGAAACTTTCATGCTACAATGAGCGATCTGAATATGGCTTATTATTGTGAACATCTTTAAAGTATAAGTATAACGTCAAACATTCCTCAATTTCTTTTCTTTAAATGGGCCCCTTTTTTCAAGAAGAAATAATATGTACATATAATAATTATTAGCAATAATAATAATAGTGAGCATATATGTATGTACATGTATACATATTTATGTACACACATATAGTGTTTTTAGTTTTATGAAATACTTTACAAATATCATCTCGTATTCTCACAATAACTATGGGAGGTTGTTCAGTTGTTCAGTCATGTCTGATTCTTCAAGATTCAGTTTTCTTGGCAAAGATATTGGAGAGGTTTGCCATTTCCTTCCCCAGCTCATTTTACAGATGAGAAGACTGAAGCCAACAGAGTTAAGTGACTTGCCCAGGATCACACAGGTAGTAAGTGTCTGAGATCAGATTTGAACTCAGAAAGATGAGTCTTTCTGACTCCAGGTCCAGCACTCTATTCATTTCACCACCTAGGTGGCCCATGAAGGGACTAATTAGCTTTTTTTTGTTAACCAACTCTGAAGAGTTATCTAGTACATCAATGTGATCTCAAATAGCACTTTATGTTCCATAAGCTTATATAGAAGAGAATATATTTATCGAAAAGATCTACAGATATGGACATATTGACAAAGTGATTCAGTGTAGAAGTTGGATGTTTCCAAAAGGTAGGGACAATTTTGGTAAAAAGAAGAAAATATTTCTGGAAGTTAATGGGATAAAACCTTCACTACCATCCTACCCTAATTCACACATCATAGTGCAGAGGTAGCTGTGGTCTCCCAAAAGCCATGCCAGCAGAGAACAATTTCTTGCAGGTTCTGACCAATCAAGGTGGAAAGGTTTTGAGTACAAGATGTCTGAGGGCCAATTTATGTAAATCTAGAGACGTTTATCCCCAGAATGTTGTTCACCGTGTGAGTTTTTTTTTCTTTTTTTTCAGCCAAGGCAACTCATGAAGAATATGCACTAAGGGATGGAGGGATTGTAATCATATTGATGAGCACTGCCCCAACCAATGAGAACACACATCCTTGAAATGATGGAATGATGAGGTGAGGGGACTTTGAAAAGTCTTGTTTGGCATCCTATCATTTAAGAATAGGGCATAATTAGATTTAACAGCTTCATCTGGCAATTCATGCCAGTATTTAACAACTCATATCTTCAGGAAAACTTCTGCACATCTAACAACTGTCAAACGCTTTAGTTTCAAATCAATTTCCTTATGTCTTAATCTTCACTGGAAATGGAGAAGTGCTAGCTACAATTTTTTTGTGAAAGAGTCTTCATATACAGTGTATGAAGTCATTAAATTGCCCTTCAGCCTTTTCCTCTCTAGGCAAGTCCTTTAATCTTTCCTCATAGGTCCTATTTTCCAATCCTTTAATCTTCATGGTTCTCCTCTGGCCTTTCCACCTTCTTTCAACTCAGACCTGGAAACAGTACTCTAGCAAGATGCCAGTATGAATCCTACATGCTACATTCCTATTTATTCACCCCAGGATTATACTTTCTTTTTTTAACTACAGTTATACATTACTGACTCATGATCCTTCTCTGGGGAAAAAAAAGCTATCATTATGAATACAAGAAATTGTACCAGGATGCTAAAGAAACATCCTTCAATTGTCTCACGAGCATCCACTCTAGCTTAGGTATCCACTTCCCTCGTAAAAATTAGATTTGATTATCCATTTTCACCAAAATAGCATTTACTAAAAAAGAAGCATTAACTCAGGTAAGCAAAATGCTGCTTCCTTTCATCTCAGCAATTCCACACCTACTCACTCCCCAATTGACTTTTATGGAGTATTACTTTGCATTAAAAATCCATTTAATTACGCTGAAAAAATACATCACTGTTATGCTTTGGGCCGGTACCATGTTGCAGCTGTTCCTATTTAAAGGATAATTGTAGCCTCACTCTTTTACAAGTTAATAATTCTGATTTTGAAAGGATTTATCCTTACAGTTTATCCTGATGAGAGAGGACTGGATTATTGCCTTGTAAAATAGCTGAAGTCTTATTATAGCTATTATACCACAAATGTTGTATATTGTTGAAGATCAAAGTACTGTACCACACTCAGTTGTGAGATGTACATGGATGGCATACTTCCCATACAGTGTTTAAAAAAACAACACTGGATTTCATGAGTCATTCAGTGCCATGAGATGTATCAGCAGACCCTTCCATTGAAATCTGTTTCTGATGCCAAGATCTGTTGTGTTCCTAGGTTGAGGTTAAAAAAAATAATCATTTCTCAAACTATGCCTACAAAAGAAGTTAGTTCTAGGTGCTCTTCCATTGTAATATTTGTCTTGCTATTTATCACCCTATTATACAATGTGATTATATCAGACAACCATCAAGGAGTTTTACATAGGCTATACTAGTAAATCACTGCTAATCATAAGGACTTTGATATTCAACATTATGATCACCAATAAATATTAGAGCATTCAGTATATGTATAAGGCACTGTGCCTTAAGTATTGATGACACATACAAGGAGGTACATGACATAAACTGTTGTCAAGGATCTCAGATAGTCCATTTGAAGAACAATATGGGTAATAATACTGAGCAATATAGATTAAGTGCCAAGTGAGTGGTGTTTATTGAGACATCTATCTACTGCAGAATATGTGGTCCCAGATAATATGGGGAATATCATTCCTTAATTTTAATAAGGAATGTATACCACAGTATGTCCTGTATACCATGCTTTCATTTTACTTTAAAAAAAAAAACACCATTCCATGAGACAGTCTTGTAGTCAATGTATAGAAGACTACAATATACATAGTAATTTTGATTCCTAAACTTAATGTGTTATAAAAAGAGCAGGATACATGATTGACATTTTTAAGGGCCTATTTAAAACATGGGATTTTTAATCTAAAGGAAGCCTTTCCAAGATAACTCATCTTGCATTTTCATTTTGGGACATGTAATTGATAAGATTAGGATGCCTTCCTATATGCTAACCACAGGTATAATTAATGAAAAATGATCTGTAAACTTAGAACTAAAATGTGCTACAACAGTAAGTTAAAATGAGAAAGGTTAGAAAGAAGATGCTATAATGGCGAAAGTCAATAGGAGAGTAGAAATGTTGTTACATCATGAACACAGTCCAGGGGAGAGGTGACCCATACTAACAAACATTAATATGTTTGTTAACAGACATTGTTAATAAACATTAATATGTTGGTCTATGTATATGGCATACCCCTATAATGGAGAAAGGAGATGAAAATATCTCTTAAGGGTGCTATTCTCCTTTTTCTCCATGATTCCAGAGTCAACAAACTACTTTATTATTGATTTACAGGTATCTTAATACCCTAATGAAGTATTCAGGTCAAAAGGCTTGATGATAGATATTCCACTGTTAATTAATAATTTGGCATTTAGTGTATAAATGTCTCCTATGAGTTGGGTTAGGGTGAATCATTTCTCTAGAAATGCAGAGGTGGGGCATCTTCAGCCTTGAGGCCACATGTGGCCTTCTAGGTCCTTGGGTGCGGCCCTTTGACTGAGTCCAAGTTTTACGGAACAAATCCTTTTATTAAGAGGATTTGTTCTGTGAAGTTTAGATTCAGTCAAAAGGCTGCACTCAAGGACCTAGAAGACCACATGTGGCCTAGAGGCCAAAGCTTCCCCACTCCTGTTAAAAAGTGGTTAAAGTTTCAATGTGCAGAGGACACAACTCTAAATAATAGTGCACTTGCCAAGATGTTATACTTTGTGAGTCTCAGTCCTAAATGGCCACCTGGTCATTGACCATACAGTCTCTATAGGGTAATCCTCTGTTTTGATTATTTCATGCATTGGTGTAGTTTATACACCCTATTAGACTTTAGTAAGCTCCTTGAGGGCAGGGACCATGTTTAATTGTTTTCTGTGTCCTTTTGAGAAGCTAGAGGAGTGCATTAAACATCACAGACATTAATGGATGCATGAATTGATGGTAGGTATTTAAACATTCTAGTAAATAGAAAATTCATATAATATCTCCCTAAAGGACTTTACCTTACAAATTAAGAAAATATACCCCAAGACTTAGCTCCAAATCCCCAGTTTTACCTTGGTATAACTTCATCTACTCAGTCCATGTCACAGAAAGTAGGGCTAGGAAGAAAACATTTCCCTAAGTATTGTAGGGTAGTCCTCACTCTATGTAACAGTTACAGAACTAACTCTGCACATCTCCCATTGTCCATCCTCAGTTTGCCTTTCAGACATCACAAATCCAATCAAGCTTCTGGATAAGTTGAAATAAATATGCAGAACTGGCATTTGAGCTTTCAGCAGTTGAGAGAAAGGTGCAGGGTTGAGAGAGATAGAATATCACTCCAAGTCCTTTCAAGATATTGTCAATAATAACTATAATAGTTACCATTTGTATATTGCTTTAAGGCTTAAAAAGCACCTTACATGTTATCTCATTTAATCTTCATAACATTCCTGTGATGTAGGTAATATTATTATCCCCATTTTATAGATAAGGAGACTGAGAGTTTCGTTGTTTTAGTTGTGTCCAACTCTTCTAGACCCCATTTGGGATTTTCTTGGCTAAGATACTGGAGTGGTTTGCCATTTCCTCCCTGCAGATGAGGAACTGAGGCAAACAGGGGTAAGAAAACTGCTTAGGGTCACACAGTTACTATATGAGGCAAGATTCAAACTCAAGTCTATCCTGAGTCTGATTCACCATCTAGCTGCCCCACTTATAACCCCTGGTTTTCCTCTCTATGATGGGCTTGGTTCAATCTGAGCAGGCGACTATTAATTTTTTGAGGGGATGAGGCAGTTCTGATACTATGATCTCACTGGTTTAGAGAACCAGTGATGAAACTCCTTCTACTAATACAGATTTACAACTTTTCTGCAATTTACTTTTAGAGTTACTTGGTGCAACAAAAAATTAAAAGGCTTTCACGGGGTAGCATAGCCAATACGTCAGAATAAGGACTTGAACGTAGGTCTTTCTGACACTGAAGCTTTTGGCTCTTTATACACTACGACACACTGTCTCATAGCTAAATATGTCAATTTAATTACATTTCCAGGTTTTATGTGATCTGGAAATAGGGCAGCATATTGGAAACAAGTGTCAAGTGATGATCAAAGACTTTGTTTAAAATGTATTTACCCAGGGGCAGCTAAGTGGTACAGTAGATAGAGTACCAGTCCTAGAGTCAGGAAGACCTGAGTTCAAATTCAGCATCAAATACTATCTGTGTGATGCTGGGCAAATCACTTAACTCTGGATTGCCTCCCCTTCCCCCCCCCCCCTCCAAAAAAGGTATATTTAACCATTCGTGTTTCCTTTCAGTAAAACATAACCTCTTTGAGTGTAGGGATGCCGCCATTTTCATCTCTGCATCCACAGCCTGCAAGCACAGTGCCAGGCACACAGATGAAACCCAATATGGCAGAAATTTGAGCTGAGATTTTAAATTAAAGCTGAAGGAAAATGTTATATTATTTAATCTCTAGTAGAGGGAAACAAGCACATTTGAACATCTATAACACTGAGTGAAGTTAAAAAGCACAGAACTTCATTTAAAATTTATTTTAATTAATTTTTATTAGCAGCAGAGAAATGTTCATTTTTCTGTTCTAGTTTGTATGTCAAAGAGTTCTGAATGTGGATCCTGGAAGCTCTTCCAGATCCCACTAGTCATTATTAGTGACTCTCTCCCTTTTCAAAAGATCAAGTCTATATAACCTATCTGGCTAAATGTTCTTCCATATTCTTCTATACCCCTCCTCTCCTCTCCCACCACTACCAAGTTGTAAATTCCTTGAGGGGCTGGGCTTTGCATTTAGTAAGTATTTATAAGTATAATTTACTTAAATGTTTGCTGAAGTTGATTGGGTTGGAGATACCACTTTTTCTGGCTCCCTTCCCTTCTTGGATGAATCTTGTGAGTTGGTTGCTATTTAAAAAAATGAAAAGAAGATATTGACCTAAAATGAAGAGTAGCTCGATTGGTAGAGGTTTTGGGACCTAATCCTGGCTGTGTCATTTACTTCTTGAGGGACTTTGTACAAATCTCTTGAGCTTTCCAGGATCATTTCTTCATATGTAAAAGCAAAGGGAGTAGGAGTGGGGGGTTAGCTCAGATGACCTGTAAGTTCCCTTCCAGCTCAAAATTTTTATTTTGATAATATAGGGAAGTAATCAAACTCACATATATGCATATATATATATATATATATGTAAACTTTAAAGAGGCAGACAGCCACAAGTATCCCCAATTCATAGATAAGGAAGAGGTTATATGACTTGCTCAAGATCACAGATAAATGCCATTACCAGAATTTGAACTCAGAGCTCTAGAAGCCAAGTTCAATACTCTTTCTACAATTTTATACCATGTTGCCATGCCTTGTGTAACATTCTCTACATATCTATTTAAAAGGAATGATGAAAAGGCATCTTGGGGCTTCCAGCTGACATTTTAACATTTCCTTTCCCTGGCTTTTGTTATCTTGACCACTTGACCTCTGTATTCCATAGTAGAAGTAGCAACATTTCAAATGGAGAAGTTGTGAGTACTGAGCAGGTTGTGAAGTGTACTGGAAAGACCATAAAATCGTATTAATCGCTTTCCCAGTGCCAAAGCACACGTGAAACAGATGGGAAGAACCCCATGTGCCCCAGTAGACACCAGGTTCTTGGTATCCTTACAACTCGGACGGCAAACGACACAGACTCCTCCTGGCTTCTTCCCCCAAGCTCTAGAAAGACTTTGGAAACATGGAATAAAAATGAGGTGTCCCAAACACATCATACTTACCCATAAAGTAGGAAATACTCGTAAAGTGAAAAAGCCCAGGCCACAAATCTGAGGCTGGATTTGTACAGTGGAAAAAATACTCTCTGAGGCTTCCTCATCCCACATTTCCATCGCCCTGCCAAGGAGACTGACCGTAGAGTGTCACTTTTGGCCAAGGGTACATTCCCCTTCGAAAAACTCAGCCATAGAAAAGAAGCCCAAGAGGTACCATTCCCTTCTCTTTTGCAACTGTCCAAACACGTGCATTCCCTCTCTAACTCTCTATTGGGCCTAATAACTATTTTCTTACTGACTCTGGAATAAAACTCTCTGACCTCTTCTTCATGGCTCCCACCCCCACCCCCACTCCCACTCCAAAGCAACCCGTGGTCCTAAGCCTGCTCAAGTCGTCCGGTGGGGCAAACGTAAAGGAGAGATGGAGTTTAGTGAGGGGGAAGGGAACGGGGAGATCGGGGCAACACTCCAGCCCATCTGTCTGCGCTTGAAGATCTCCCAGTGGGTTTGAGAATATCCAATAATATCATACACCGCCTCTGGTCATCCCCTCCAGCTCCGAGCCTCTTCTCTCTTCTCCAGTGGAGTTCCTTTGCGTGCCTCCTGCTCAGCAGCCCAGCACCTAGGAGGTCGTATTGGAACTGCTCGGGTCGGGATGCGAAGAAAGAGAAGAGGGTCTTAGTGGTGGTGGGTGGGTGTCGGATAAGGGGACTGGACTGGAGAGGTGGGCATGGGGGAGGAGGAAAGAGAAAAGATAAGGGAGGGTGGGTGCTGGTGTGGTGGGCGTGTAGAGGCGGGAGGGTAGGAGGTGCGGGCTGCGGGGGGTGGGGGGGGGCGGCGGGAGGGGTATTCCACAGCGCCCTCTCTCTTCATCTTGGGGATCAGTGCCCCAAAGCAGCAAATGGTTCTAGCTAGCCAACCTCTTTGTGTAAAACACAGAAGAGCCGTGTGGAAGCAAAGCAAAGCACTCCGTCCCTGCTTTCCTCTTCTTCCTCCTCCTCTTCCTCCTCCCCTCATTCCCCACCTCTTTCTTCTCTCTCTTCCTACCTCCTCTCTCCTCCTTCCCTTCCCTTCTCCTCCGGGTCTTCGACGCTGGGAGCCCGGGGCAGCGGCGGCGGCGGCGGCGGCAGCAGCAGTGGCGGCTTCGGCAGCTGCAGCCGCGGCAGCAGCAGCAGCAGCCGCGGCAGCAGCAACAGTAGCAGCCGCAGCGGCAACCGCAGCCGCGGCAGCAGCAGCAGCAGCAGCGGCAGCGGCCGCAGCCGCAGCCATTCCGCCTGCCTAAAAGGCCGGTGTGCGTCCAGTCCCTTCTCAGCCCAACCCACTCCAGGGAGAGTGGAGAGTACCGGCCGCTTGCTTCCTCTCCCCCCGCTCCCCGCCCCTGTCCCTGCCTACAGACACCCCCCCCACCCCCATCTATGAAGGTGGAGAGAATAAAATAAAACCAGAACTTAGAGAATTCAATAAAAAAAAATACCTACAGCTAGAAAACTAGTTAGTGTGTGTCGGGTTGGTGAGGGGAGTGGGTTGGGGTGGGGGATGGGTGGGGAGGGAGGGGGGAAAACAATAAGTACTTGAAGTTACCTGCCCTGCAGCAGCGGCTACGGCGGCGGCGGCGGCAGAGGCAGGAGAAGCAGCAGCAGTGGCGGCGGCGGCGGCGGCGGCGGCGGCGGCGGCAGGAGTAGCAGCAGCAGCAGCAGCAGCAGCAGCAGCAGCAGCAGCAGCAGCAGCAGAGCAGCAGCAGCAGCAGAAGGAAAAGGAGAGGAAGAAGAAGAAGAAGGGTTTGTTTCTGTTGCAGACATCTGCAGACTGGTGCTTTTTTGGAAGAGTTGTGCGTGTGTTTTTTTTTTTCTTTCTCTTTTTTTTTTAAACAAACCTCAAACGGATGTGAGGAGAGGAAGGTGTTTCTTTTACTCCTAAGCCCAGACACCTCTTTCTGTTCCTTCCAATCTTGTTTTGTTGGACAGTTTTTTTTTTTATTGAAAGGAAAGGAAAGGAAGGAAAGGAAAGAAAAGGAAAAGAGTTACTTGATGTTTGAGTGAAATGGACGTAAGATTTTATCCACCACCACAGCCTGCTGCCGCTCCCGATACTCCCTGTCTGGGACCCTCTCCCTGCCTGGACCCCTACTATTGCAACAAGGTGAATTGTTTGCTTTTGTTTCAGCCCTTTCCTTGTTTGTTTGTTGTTTTTTAAACCGTTCCTTGGGTTCACGGGAGTGGGGTTCCTTTTTCTTTCCTTTTCCCCCCTAAATGTAGGGGTGAGGGGTTGTTATTTTGTTGTTCTTGCCTTACTGGTTTGCATGGAGGGAAGCTCACGGTGCTGTGTATGTGCAGACTGCCTCCTGAGTTAACTAACGCTCCAGCTCGCAGCCCACTAAAGCCATTCTTGCAGTTTGGTAGTAAATATTGTAGAGAAGCTCCGGGTGTTTTCAAAACACCACGATTGCGCGGAAAGTGACAGGATTTGCTCTGTACGGTTCCTTCCTGCTGTTCCGGAGTAGAGGGACGCCTGCCGAGGTTCGTCTTGGAGCCCTTGAAAAAGAACAAAACCCCGGAATACTTTGGGGGTGGGTCTGGGATAAGTAGGGGACTGGTGGAGAGAGTAAGAGAGGGAATTCCATTTTCACTTCCCACACCACCCCCCTCCCTGTTTCATCCTAACCCCTTCCCCCTTCTCTCGGTACTGGCAGACCCCATGTGTTCCTTGCCACCTTTCTGACGGGGAGGCATTATTATTTCGAAAAGGAAGTAATTATGGAGCATTTAAATGTATATACAAGTGCTTTTCCCCAGTAACTTAGGGTTAGGGAGATGTAGTCCCCCAGCCAACCCCTCCCCCAGGCAAACTCTTTTGTTTTCACAAATCAAATCAGGCTGTTAAACTCTCGATTAGCACGCCAATTCACTTGTCAGGATTCACGCGGCTTAGTAGTTTAACAGTTTGGGGAAGATAGGACCCCCGCTTAGGGTGCGAAAGGAGATGACAAGTTTGTTCTGAACTGGACAAGCCCGACTCATTAGTAGCCTGCAAAATGCGTTACTAATTTCCCTCCAACCTGATTCGGTCAGTGTTGGTCAGGCTTCTAAGGAGAGAAGTTATGCGCAATGGCAGAGGGCAAGAAGGTGTTTCTGGACCGTGGGGTGGCCAGCGGGACCGGAATACTTCGTGCCCACTTGGCTGCAAAGACACCAGAGGACTTCGATTACCTTTGGCCAGAAGCAAGCCAGGATGATTTTCAGTGTGGTTCAGTGGAGTAAACCAGCTGGCGTTTATTTATAAATGGATCGCACTTTCTTTGCCTTTGGGGAATGTTTCTGCACATGAATAAAAAAGATTGTGGGAGGAAAAATTATCAGGAAGTGATTCTCCAAAACTCCCCGAACATACAAGCTTCAGCAAGGAAAGCAAATGATGAATAAGCAATACTAGAGTCAGTGTGTTTGTCCGTCTTTAGGCTTTTGTTTCAAATGTCTGAAAGTTCCATAGGAGGGACTTGGACAAATAGGCTAGCCAAGTTCCCTGCAAACACTTTTCTGAAATGCTGGTCATTTACCTCAGCTGCACAGTTTCTGTGTTGTTCCTTTACCAAACTGATGCCTCATAAGCTTTGGAGCAACTTATTCCAGAAGTGGTGAGATGCTCTTCAGTGAAATACCTTGGAAAATGTTTGTGTTCCTACTTTAGCCTTTAGTGGCGGTTCTTTATACAAGGAGAGAGAGAGAGAGAGAGAGAGAGAGAGAGAGAGAGAGAGAGAGAGAGAGAGAGAGAGAGAGAGAGAGAGAGAGAGAGAGAGAGAGAGAGAGAGAGAGAGAGAGAGAGAGAGCATCTCCATCCTCTGCTCTGCCTTGAAAAAAAAAAAACTACAGAGACTTGTAGATAGAAGCATTAGAAAAGTGAGCTCACACGACTTGGGTTAAGTAAACTACATCTATCAGAACACTGGGAATCAGCCACCCTGTGGCTAAGCACCGGTTGTGGGTTTTTTTAGGGAATATTTGTTAGTCGGTAATACACTGGACTCTTCTCCTAGAGTTGATACTTAAGGAAGTTTGAAGAGTTGACTTGAATAGTAAGTGGAAAGAAGTTTAAAAGTACAGTAAACTTTGGGAATTGGGAGAGAATGAATGATAAACATTAAGGTTGTATAGCTGTTTTAAGTTTAACTTGGGGTTTGCTTTTTTTTAAAGGTGTATTTGTTGTTCTTAATACTTTTGGTTTAAAACAAACAAGCAAAAATTAGTTGCCCTAAGTTGGACTCAGTGAGTGAGAACCCCTTTAGCAGTTAAACTGGACAAACCTTATTAAATCTTGCACTGATTTAAGGCTCCAGAAGGAAGGTAATGGGTTGGATACACATTTTGCTCATCATTCTTAAGATAGTAGGGCTAGATTTAATTTAAAAGTTAAATGCTTTGGAAAATCAGAAATTACTTTAATATATTAAATCATTTCCCAATTAAGTGTTTTAAATAATTTTGGTGGGTTGTGCAGCAAATTGAATAAATTAATTTAGAAAGTCCTCAGAGTTTCTTGACTAGCTCATTGAAGCTCCTTTTAAGTCATGCCATGTATGAAGCAGCAAACTGTTCTTTTTAAATGCAAATTAGCCACCCTTTCTATAGAGGAGTTGCAAGTCTTCTATTTAACTTATCTTGGGCAATAATGGATTTAAAAAATGCAAAGTCATAAGACATACTTATCATAGTTGGAAAAGACTTCTTGTGAATATTTCTCACAGGGTGCCTTCTCCAGAACATCTATTCGTAGCAGTCTATTAAATGTATTTGTCACTGATCCCTGATTATATTAAATGGGCTGAGTAGGTTTGCTAGGCCCCTGAGAGGCAGGCTTCTTTCCCTGAACATTGTGTTTTCCACTCCATCATGATTACCATTGATACAAAACTTGTGTCTAGATCAAATATTTCAATTGCTTAGAAAATATTCAACCATCCTTCATTTTTGTGAAGGTTCCAGTGGCTTCCCACTGCATTATAAAATACATCTAGGAAAGGTATTTGGTAAGAAAATTGTATCTTCATTTAGTTAAAACAAAATAAAACAACCTCAGTTGGACTAATCTAATACATACCAGATTGGAAAGCAATTTGAGTCTTTAAGACTGCAACGAAGCCATATTTTACAGTGAGATAACCTCACTACATTATTTCTACTTTTGAAAGTTGCATTAATAAAGCAAATTATAAATTGTTTATTCTGAATCTGTTACCAGATTATAACTTGTATTTACATATACAATCAGAATTGTACTTTGCCCACATGTTTTTGATACAGGATTACTGTAGTCTATAAAAATTAATATACCACCATCCCCTCCAAGTTCTCTTAAATGAAAGCACAAGTTTGGGTTATACTGGCACCCCTCGGCACTGCTGTTTTACAGATGGCAAAAAAAACCCCACTGTTTTCATTTTTCTAATAAACTCAGCAGAAGGAATTTTCCAAACAGTTCAGCCTAGTTGTGATCTATTTATTGTGAGAGCACATTACACTATGCACATATCTCTATGCAAACTTGCCTCCTTTTTCACACAGTCCATTGAGGGAGAAAAGTGAAAGAACAATGCAAACAATGTTGGTTATGGCAACTGTGTGAGGTATCTCTTATACAAACAGGCAAAATGGATGGTATGCTGCTGTATATAGGTCAACCTTTGAAATAACAGTGTGGCTTAAATACTGGACAGACAGATTTAGACTTGAAGTAACACTATTCACCTCCTGATGTTTTAAGCATAGTTATATTTCAGACATTTATAGATGAATAACATAGCTCTACCATAACCCTGTTTCAGCCAATTAAGACTATTTTAAGTAACATTGTATCCCTTAATTGAACTGAATGTTACAAAGAAATTGGATTAAATGAGCACACAGTATGAGTTCAGTAGTAAAATATAGTCCTATTTATTCTAGTTGAAGATGTCAGATCATCAGTTTAAATATATACCTACACAGTAATAACAGTTCCTTTGGTTTCTCTGTGTACTGTCATTTCTAAAGATTGTTTTCACTGATTTTGTGCTAAATTGGGATAAAGAGGAGGCACTTTTTTGCATTTGAAACTTTGTAATATATTTTCAAGTTGCTAAGTTATCTGCCCACATAAGGAGTAGCAATATAATTATGTTATGACATTACTAATGACAGAGAAGCTGACCTCTACCAACAGTGGGAGGGAAAATAATGGCCTCCACTGTTCTCAGTGGTTACTTTCGTGGAATCATGTTCTATACATCCTTCTTAGATTATTAGTTAAATCAGAAATAAAGGAACACAAATATGTCTTTGCTGATGAGCCCTTATCAAGTAAGTGAATAAGAGTAGGAAATATTTGGAATAGTACCTTTGTGTCAAAAAAGCAACAACAATGAAAATTTATTCAGCTGAAAGAGAAAATTCAATGCATTATTTTTCATATATATACAGAAGAAATGATCTGTTCACAATTGGCCTAGCATTAATTTATGGTACAACCCTGTAACATTATTTTACTTTTCAGAAGGAAAAACCATTATTCATCATCTCCCACCCACCCACTTTTTTTTGTGCACAGGTTCCTTTGATGATATTTCCATAGGATATATTTGCCTTTCAAATCTAGGATGATCATTCTCATTCATCCTAGTTACAAAATGTATAAAACCCAGGGTTCTCAAACTCTCAAAGATAGAATTGTATGTCAGCATTTTATTTTATGTTTTGCTTTTAATATCATTGTTCTTATGGTTCCAAACAATTTAGTCACATTAGCTCCAGAGTGGTCCTGCATATTATTGTGTTTCTCACTGAAACTTGCCTCCACCTCTGGGATTGCTAGGGCATTTATGAAAGTTCTCATACTTTTTGGTACCTTTTTCAAGATTGTTACTTAAAATATACTTGCTTTTGTGTGAGGGGGTTTTGTTTGCTAACTCTATAAGTCAAGAGGTCTTTAAACAGATTTTTAAGAAACTCACAGCTAAGAAGTAGAATATAGTTCTCTTACAAAGGCTACAGATTAAGATACGGAAGCAAAAAGAACACAAAATTCTAACTTGCCTATCTTGGCTTTGTTGGATACTTTATTATGCCAGTAATCTGAAGTTTAAACTTCTTTGTAAAGGGTTATCTCTGTGAGCTTTGGAAAGCAATACTATCACTTTAAGATAGTTATTCTATAAGCTGTTTAGTATTTCCACATTTTATGATTCATTTTAAGGGGTATGGAATGATTTTTCATGAAGCAATTTGATCTTTTGCCTAGTTAGCAAAAGAAACTGCAATATCAGAAAACTCTCATTTAAATATCTTCTACAGAAACTAGTGCTTATACAAGCATGAAGCTTCAAGCGGGCTTTAGTAGGAGTGGCATAATTTATATGGCAACAAAAGGAGCAAGGTATGGAAGAATTAGGGACATTTCCAGATTAAAGATTCACTTTGTTCAAGGAACTGAGAGTTCTAGAGCTAAGTTTTTTGGAGCTGGTTGGGGTACTTTGGTCCTCCCAGCAATCTTGCCTTTTTGAGAAAGAGATTTTATGAAAGGAAGGGGGCATGTTGAAAAATGTTACATGGCAGCCTGTACAACTTTATTACACTATAATTTGAGAAAGCCAACTCATCTTCTGTCTCCCATCTAATACTACACATTGGACATGCTAGAGAGTTAGAGGACCTCTTGGATGATTCATGTGTTTCTTTCCTTGCCGTCTACTTTTTTCCTTTAGAAGGATTGTCACCAGGAGTTTACCCATGTGTCCCATGTTCCGCATTGGCCCTTAGCAACTCCTTTTCTTTAACTTCCCAAATCAGAATATGGGGACAAGTATTTTTGGCTCCTGATATGTATATTCTCTCACCTCTTCATGGCCAGGATGTGTTGTGTCCATTTTGTGACATGTGCTTTCTTCTCTTCTTTTCATTAACATGATTATTCTGGTCAACTCTCTCCTTTCACCTGTTTCTTACCTTTCATCTAACCATCTTTCAACTCTTATCAGTAGAAATCCACTTCCAATCCACTCCATCTACCACAC
This sequence comes from Trichosurus vulpecula, assembly GCF_011100635.1. Classification (NCBI taxonomy): domain Eukaryota; kingdom Metazoa; phylum Chordata; class Mammalia; order Diprotodontia; family Phalangeridae; genus Trichosurus; species Trichosurus vulpecula. The sequence continues at coordinate 273,818,120 of NC_050573.1, read as the reverse complement.
TGAATTTACAAGTGGAATGAAAAAAGGCCATGAGGCATTCATTCAGTAAACATTTGTTAAGTTCCTACTGTATGCAATGCACTGTTCTAGGCTTTAGGTTCGCAAAGAAAAAACAGTGACACACATAATATACTATAATTTAGAGATGGAGTATTATAGTGTATAGAGTTTTTGGAGTCTGAAGCCCTGCATTCAAATCTTTAATCTGACACCTATCAGCTATTTGCCGTGGAAAGTCACTTAATCCATAGGGCTACAGGTAACTCTCTTAAGATTTTAAATTATAATGAATTGCTGATCTGAGTAAATGAAGAGAGTCTTTCCTCCATTGGAAATTCCATACATTGATGAAATCATAGGTGTGATCCTTCCACCACCCCGCCCCCACCCCCATATTAATGAAGGAAAGGTCCAGAGTGATCTAGGAAGATGTGAGGAGAGAAAAATATTTCCAGCTGTTGGGGTGGAGTGTGGGACCAGGGTATCAGGGAAGGTTATTCAGCCCCTCAGTACTGAATGAGAGACAGCATGGCTTCTCATTAGATATGGCACAGGACGTAGACTCAGGAAGACTTGGGTTCAAATCCTGCCTCAGACACTTTGATTCCAGGCAAGTCACTTGGCCTCTTTCTGTCTGTTTCTACATTTGTAAAATAAGGTGGTTGTACTTGTCCTGTAAAGCCCATTTTTAGGTCTGATCTGTGATCCTGTGATTGTACTAAGCAACAAACTAGTGGAGTATTATACATCTAGAACTATATGGCAGGTCAAGAGTTAACTATTCCAACCAACCCTCCCATTTTGTGCATAAGGAAACTGAGTAATAGAGAATCTAAGTGACTTGCTCAAGTTAGTAAGTGTCAGAACTGGCGTTGCATGATATTATGGCAAGAACATTTGAAAGAGCACCAGGAATCCTAAATTCTAGTTCTAGCTTTGCCACTGATGAGTCTTAGGCCCTTGAGCTGGAAATTTACTTTCTTGGTCCTTAAAAGGAGAGTTTGAGTACATGATTTCTAAAGTACCTTCCAACTTTTAAAACATTGTGGTTCAATATAATTAAGATGTTTTAAGAAGTAAATTTATTGTCCTAAGGTATTGTTAGTTTGTCCTCATCAGTCCCATTCTCAAAAACTTTTAATGACTCCTAATTACTTACCATATAAAATATATACTTTCTAACCTAGCATTAAAAATCATCCTTTACAATATGGCTAAAATTTACCTTTTTACATTCCTAGTGTATTCTCTCTCTGTCTGTCTTTGTCTCTGTCTCTCTCTGTCTCTGTCTCTTTGTCACACACACACACACACACACACACACACACACACGTCCTGCCTGATACTTTTATGTTTAGCTTGCTCCATTCCTGTAATACTCCCCAAGAAGAAAATTCTTCCTTACATTCCTTCCGGGCCCAGCCCAAATACTAGCTTTTCCATGCAACCTTTCCTGATCCCTTTACCTATGAATTCCATTAAATTCAGCAAGCATTTATTTAAAAAACTACTATATATTGGTTCTATGCTAGATACTAGGGTTACAAAGATAAACCAAATAGCTCTTTCCCTCAAGGAACTTATATTCTATTAGAATAGAATAAATGATTGATCTCTCCCTCCTTAAATCTTTCGTGCTGTTCTGTTTGGCCCTCTCTTTATAATATAATTTATATTAAAGTTAGTTGTGTACTTGTTCCCCCTCCTAGAATGTAAATAACTTGAAGATACTTGGAGATATGGCGGGACTGTCTCTTGTTATCCCCAGTGCCCAGCATGCTGCATTGTACATGAAGCCTCAGTTAATAGATGTTGCATGAATTGAATCATTGAATTTTATATTTGAGATAAAATCTTCACAATTATATTGAAAGAATTGGATTAAAATTCCTGATATAAAAAAAGTCTTTGACTTCCAAGATCATACCTTAAGGATTTATAGCCGACATACTATTTGTTTGTAAGCGAATATAATATTGTACCTATATTCAAGATGTGAGTAGTGTTTTCCCATTCATATAGCTTTTCTCTCATCTTGTACCATGGCAAGTTTGAAAGGGAATGTCAGCATTTCTTGGCCAACGATTAGACATCACATATAGAAATCTAGCCCTGTATCCATATTTGTATTTTTAAAAATGGAAATCAATAATTGTGGATATTGATCAGATGCATTTCAACATTAAATATTCCATTGTCATTCTTTTTTCTTTAATAGTAAAATGATCTAGATGGCACCATGTAGGTATATAAAACTTTACCTTTTTTTGTAAGTTAGATTATAGTTAATCACAACTGCTAGATCTTATAGTAGTATTAATCACAGCTATAGTCTTTGTTCTAATTAAAAATTCTGACATTTTAATGGTCTAATTCCTGATATTTATTTACACTGAATGCTTACAAGAGCAACAACTTAATGTAACCCTGGCCTTGCAGGTATCAGTCACTGCAACACCACCTACCCTTTATCTCCATTCTACTTTGAAGTTAACCATATCTCAGGGTGAAAGAGCCTATAGCAGACCTCCTATTGTTGGTGGTGCCAGAAGCAGAGACAATGGTTCTTATTTTTGATCATGAATTTTGTTAAATGGACTAACTGCTGGAAAAATAGACTGCCAAGATACTCTGGTTTATACCTACCCTAATGAATTTGAGAAATTTTTGTTAACAAAATTTGTTAACTTGGCCCTGCATGCCAAGTTTTCAACCTAAAGAGCAATTTCTCATTAAAAACAGTTGAGTTATAAACTGCTTAAAAATGTGGTTTATAATGGAAGTGCCAACAGACTGTTAATTATAGCAGCACTTCTATAATACTTTAAGACATGGAATTCACATTAACCTGAATGAGCTTTTCCTGGTTATAACATGTTTCCCTACAGCATTCATTTTGAAAATGGCAACATCGTAATGTTCTGGGCTTAGATGCTGATTGTATAGCAGGAAAAAGGTTGGGGGAAGGGTGAGGGCCAGAATGAAAATCTGCCTTTGCTCATGGCGGGGAGTGCCAATATTTTCCAATATCTTTTATTTTGATATATGAAGAGTTTAACTTAATTAAATTTTTAAAGTTAGCTTTTAAAACTCTATCCTTGCATTTTCATTTTACATATGAAACATGATTATGTGTATATGTATGTGTGTGTATATATATATATATATGCATATCCACACATATCTTATACTAAAGGTCATTTTAATCCTTTTTTTTTTGGTTTGCCTGTTTTTCATTTGAGTTGTTAAAAGTGATGGTACAATAGCCAAGCATCTAATATATTTCATTGCTAGGTTATAAGAAGCACTTCTCTGTGACTGTTTTATAAGATTTCTTAGATAAACGGCAGAAATAGATGCCAATAGCTTTGTTCCTTCCTAAGAAAATACAGAGCATTCCAAGTTACAAAACACACTTGAATGTAATGTATGTCTGACAAATCCAGGTTAGTGCAAATGTCAGATTCTCTTAGCATTCCCATTCTTGACTGGTGTCGCCCGCCCATCATGTTCCTTTTGAAGGGGGAAGGTCTTTCTCACAGTTGTAGGTTACCTAACCAGAGAGGCAGATTTTTATTAAATCATATTGTTGTTTCCTATGGTTATGAGTGTATTTGTAGATCATAATGCCTGAAAGGCTATGCTGAAGAATCTTGGAAGAAGAAAAAGTATATTAGCTTGTGGAATAATACTCTGGTTATCACCTCTATTTAAGGAACTGAAAGCAAATTCATAGCTAACATAATATTCTGAAGCTAAGAAGGTCTAATCTAAAAGAGTCCTAAATCTAGTCCCTTTTGGGGACACTTGTGGAGTTCCTTCTGAGTGCATTTGGAATGGAAACAAACAAACAAAAACATTAAAGACCAAATGATGAATATTCCCTAGGCAAAACTAAAAAAGTTGGGGAAGGAGATCTTTGGTTCCCAGTTAGTCTCCTTCTTTAGCAAGCGTAAACTGAGTCTGTATTATTTGATAAAGCAGTGTATGGCTGGTATCTGAAATCTACCACCAGGTCTTTGTGGAGTACTCTGTCTCAATCATGTTCAACTTATTCAATGGAGGGAAAAAAAGTATTTGTTTGTCTCAAGGAAGCAGCATGGTAAGTAAAGATTAACATCGATACAGATAAACAGTACTTTGGAATTCTTTGTTGAAAGATGTTCTGTATGAAAGGTTTCCTCTTTCCACCCCAAATTATGCCCCAACAATTCTCTTGGATCAGCTAATAGTGTGCAACATGCCTTCCCTCCACAGCTGGGAAGAGAAAACTATTGGCATTTCCTGTCATTAGGTTAGCCGGATTCCCCCAATTTCCCCTCTGATATATGGGTCAGAAAAAGGCATGAATTGTGAAATATAGTATATGTAAAACAAAGTCAAGAGAGAAACAAGTGGGCTTGGGGAACTGGTTTTATCACTTTGGAACACATTTCCCCCCTTTTCCCCCTTAACTAGTGTAACTTATTTAATATATATGTGGTTGTGTGTATAGACATGTATGCATGCATAAATGTATATATACACATAATTTTTGCATATATCATATATATATAACATACAGTGTGTATACATGTATGTATAGGCAACAGTATATGAGTTGGTTGTCATCATACCACATTACAAATGAATTCTGCCTCTATACGCTAAGAACTCCAGCCTAAGATGCTAATAACAATTGTGGATAGGGGGAATATTAATAATAAAAAGGCAGGATAACCTTTCAACAAAAAGTATATTTTATCATTTGGCAGATGCAGTCATGAACATTAATCATAGAAACCTGCAGATAGTAGAAGCTTAATATCAAAGCTAATGATTTATTTTATGTTAATGACTTTCTGCTAGGGCATAAAAGACTGCTCATAATGGACTCTCAGTGCTATGTTCAGTTACTAAGGCTAATGGGATAATCTTTCCTTTCCCAAAATTAAGCTTTTTGAAGTAAATTATGCTGTTACTTTTTCAAGTTAACTCTTGAAAAATTTATTGCAAAACTAATCTTTTTAATAAATGCCTAAAGAAATAAAAAGAAAAATCCCAAAGTAGCTTTTCTAGTTCATTAACAGTTTTACCTAATTGTAGTGAGAAAATTTGCCTGTATGCCTTGCTGTATTTCTAAAGGTTAATATTCATGAACTTGTAGCGCTAAGTAATTTTACAGTTTGTCTCAGATGACTCAATCCCCCTTTTGAGATAAAGAGCCTACAAATACATTGGACAAAAGAAGAGATTTCCAAAGATTACTAACCAGTATTTTGCTACATGGTAGTGAAGTATTTAGTTTTGCATTGGGAAGTTTTAAAAATCATGTTTACAATTAGTTATAACCAACATTATATTTCAATAAGAGATAATTTGCCTACTAAAGTTCACATAATGTGCTAATCATGTCTAGTGGTTAATAAAGGCCTCCTATCTCACTCCCCTGATGGCTATAAAAGGCTATTATATTCATGGCAGCAGTTCAGGTACAGCTGCTGTGTGTTAATAATGCATCATTGTCCCACTAATAAACACAGCAAAGGTCAGCACCCCCAAGCACCTAAACTACCTATTCCCTTCCCAAAATATTTATTAACACCTTAAAAGCTTATCTTTTCATTTCATTTAGCCTCCTGTCAGCTAATTCTCAGAGCTACTTGTGTGAAAAAGGTTTTGCAACCTAAGCTAGGTTGTGGACAGATGAATAGATATCCATATACTTATCTTTTCCTCCTAAACAGTCTTTCCCATCTCAACGATCAATGGATGACTTAGTTTAGGTTTATTGGAGTCGTGAGCTTCTTTATAATTAACTTGGTGTCTTCTCAAATTAGGCCATTTTCAGATTTTATATGTTCATTTAAGTTGACATTCAGAAGAAAAGTGCCTTCTCAATAACCCAAATTATTTAAAATAAATATAATCAAGAGGGGGATTGGGGAGGTAGTATTTAACCTCTAAATAGACATTATGGAATTGTCATTAAGTTTACAGATCAGATAGGCTGGTGAAATATTATTTTCTTAATTGTCCTTTTGGCATAGAAAAGCAATAAGAGTAAAAGCTTTTTCAGCCCATATTTTCTGCACACAAAGAACATGTTCATATGGGATTTCCATTTTGCTAGGAAATCATGCAAATCAATAGACCAGCACTTATCTGCTTTAAAATTATGTATACAAAAATTTATAGGCATAGTGATAGTGTAGTTCTCTTGATAGCCTCAGTTTGTCTTGGATCTAATCCTGGCTATTGTGTCCTGAGAGAAAAGTCAAAATGTTAACTGAGCAAAATCTCCCTTTCTCATCTTGTGTTGCTTCTGTTTTCTGTTACTTATTTTTGATAACCCTGTGTTTTTCCCTATATGACTGAGAAATCTTTAGTGTTTAAGTAACGAAAAAGAGACAAAACTCCAACAGCATTTCCACCATCAAGAGAAATTTTTAAAAAAAGCCAAAGTAGTGGTAGGGTTTCTATTTGTGTAGCCCATAATGTACTATGGTACATTTGTCATGCTTTAAATATATAATGCCTACAATAAAATATGTACAGGCACAGTTGTGATATATGAAGTCTCTGGCTCCAATGCCATTGTTTGTAGTCTCTACGGTTGTCATACATTGTTCTTTGCACATCATACCCTTACAGCAGATTTTGACACAATTTCTAGCTTTCAGCCCTGCACCATTTTCATTGCACAATATACATGAGTTTGACAGGGTGTGTTGAGGACAACTCTGGCAAGCAATTGATATTTTGAAGTGGCAAGCGTTTCAGCAGCTGCCTGCTTGTGAAAAAGGAATGATAAGATATACTGTATTGTTAGTTTCAGGGAAAGCATTAAGGTTTAAGCTCTGTAAAAATGTACACATTATTCGTCAGTGGTGAAGCAAGCCTTTTATGTTTTTTAGAGCTTAGCTCGCTGGCTGATGTGAACTAGAATGACATTGGTCAGTAAATGAATAGGAGTACTTTGAATTTGAACTGCGGCCAATTTTGCACCAACAAAGGAACTGACAAAAGAAAGATTTTATGTGAAATGCAAAGCACAAGCAATGTTGGGGGGTTGGGGAGGGAAGTTGGGGGGAAGAGAGAACAAACACACAACAGAAATATTCTTTAACATCACTTTATAATGATACCAAATAGTTCAAACACATCCATTTGACATGGCTCATCAGCTGCAATCTAAGCTGTTTTATCTAATGTTCTTTACAAACCTGTTGTATACACATAGGCTTTTCTAATATGTTCATATGGAATTTACAGTGTTTTTCTAAATACCGCGCTATGCCCTGAAGGCGTGTTGGCAGAATATCAGAGCTGTCCATGCTGGAGCTCCCCAGTCTCTCTCTGTCTGGTAGTGGGGAATGGTAGCTTAATCAGTTGTGGCACTTCCAGTGTGTAACATTCATTAGTAAGGCAATTTGTCATGACTGTTAATAGTCAGGATGCATCTGCTCTCTCTTCAGCTACAGAGTATGAGAAGTAAGGAGGCAAAATATTTCAATATCTGGTACTGTTAACTCATTTAAAAATCATAACCCGAGATTGGTTGCTCAAAACAGATACAGCATCTGATTAACACACATACTACGTTCAATTTTTGCTGTGCCCTGTTTTTATGGATTTATAACTTTAAAGCACACTAATATGCTATTATCAAGGGCATAGACATTGATTAGATATTCAACAGAAACTAAGTTATGGGCCAGGGTGTCTTCTATGTTCATCTGGAAAGAATTTATGTGCATAATATTTTCTATAGAGCATCATAAATTGAAGAGTATGATGCATGCAGTATTTCTCACATATTTCATATTCTCCTAATGATTAATAAAGTTGCCTTCCTGTGTTACTTTCACAAGCTGGTCAGCTACTTTCTATGCCATCTTAGATATCTTAGATAAGTAGATCAATGTGCAAAGTTTGTTTTTACAATCTAGTCTATCACAAACTTTAAAATAGATTGGAAGATGCATTTCTCTCGGAAGCTCTCTTTTAAGAGCATTGTTCATTGTTCTAAATGTGAAAAGTTAAATAGTTTCTTCCAGTCAAAAAGGTTAAAATTTTCAACATATCTCATATTTTCTAGGTATTACATCACATAGCCTCCCATACAAAATCTTTGCTGACACATTTTTCATTTTTAAGGAAAGGCCTTCAAATTCAGAACATAATGATTTCTTAGAAACTGAACCCAATCTTGGTTTAAAAAAAAAATCCGTTCTTGCGAGTAACAAAAGCTGTTACTGTTTAAGTTCCTGTTCAGCGGTTAGTTGGTACGCTTCACTGAATGTTGTCAAAAAGGCTTTTCTCTTGATTGACAACCCGGTAGGAATGTGAATGGAGATTTTAATTGCATATCATGTGTGCATATCAGAGTGAGTGAATTCACTGACTCTGCTTAGCTCCATATCTCTGCAGGTCAGCCGTGCCAAAAAATGCTTTTTCTTTTCTTTTTCTTTTTGTAATGGCCATTTTTGAGAGAGAGAGAGAGAGAGAGAGAGAGAGAGAGAGAGAGAGAGAGAGAGAGAGAGAGAGAGAGAGATGTGTGTATAAGTACCATAGTCATTCCTTATTCATTTTCTGAAGGGGAACACTTCGAGTCCCTATAGCCTCTGCTGCTTGAAAGTAGAACCGAAATCCATTTGAGCAATTTTTACTTTTTACACCCATAATTTATTTGGATGATGTAAAGTCATTTCAGTTACACGTTGGGAAAAGTCTGCCAGACCATATTCTCCTTGTGTCACTATGAGAAGTGTGTTTATCTTTCTCCACCCCCTCCTTTTTTTTTTTCCTGAAGAGTACTTTGAACAGACTTTTTTTTAAAGCAATGGAAAAAATTACTGAGGTCAATTGCCTTTTAAAATCTAGCATCTTAAAGGAATTAAAGTGAAAGATAAAGTGGTGAGATTCTCACACAAATGAATGTGAATTTAAGTAGGAAAAAAAACAAGAGATTTTACTGTCCTGCATGACATTAAGAAGTATACTTAAGCATTGTTCTTAGAACACCTTTTCTGATGAGAAACTTTGAAGTCAAAGATTAATTTCTGACGACACTCATATCTTTGCCAAGGTTTGCTAGCCTGGGTGTGCCAGCTACCTTATTGAGATGTCTAAATGCAGGATCTTTACCTTTTCAAACAAGAGTACAACTTTCATTTTCAGATAACTTTAGCTTTAGATCACTAAACTGGTCAAGGGCTTATTATATGAAACAGGAAATTAAATTAGGAAAAATACATACGGGGCAGAGGAGGGGAAGACTTTTTCCCCCTTATTTTTATTTAACAGGATGTAAAAATTAGCCACTCAGGTTGTAAATTGAACACTGAGCCTATTTTTCTTTCTATGTGATCCTGAATTAGCAAGAATGAGATTAGCATCAGGGCTATTTTAAATATAGCCAGGGTAATAAGTATAGTGATGTTGGAAAGCTGTGACTCTGCAGCCTTAGGACATCCCAGAGGGATTGAACACTGTCCAGGGCTCTAATATGTTATCTCAACACACTCTGGCAAAGTGTAAAATTACAGCATCATGAGTCAGCCCTTTATATGGCAGAGAGTACAGTGTAATCGCTGTTTAAATGAACTACTGATCCTTTCAAAAGCAAAAGACTAAAAACTCATGGTATTTTAAGCTCTTAGCTTTATGTTCTGCCATACTGAAATTTTTCTAACTCAATGGAAGACTGTTTCATGCTTTATATTGGGAGTTCAGGCAAGGGGAAGGGGGGAGAATGCACTTCCAGAATGTGGGCTGGGGGAGGGGGAGCTCAGCTGAACACACTGCACTTTTATAGACGATAACTCTGGCAAAGAACTTTATCAAGCAGAGACCTTTATTGTAGACGTATTAAAGTAGTTACTTCCTCTTTGCCTTGGTTAAGACTGACACTGTTGCCTTTATACTTTCTAATTTTCAAGTGGATAGAATTAGAGCAACTGAGTAAGAATTTGCGCTTGGATGAAATGTTAACTTTCCATATTTAGTATGCACTTTACAGCAAGCTAGAGGGCTTTATTGATAATGCTTCGAGTAAGTTATTTTCATTGTACATTTCTAAAGCTTGAGTGTAGAATGATTTTTAAAGTAAGTATTAGCTTATTTTAAGGGGTTGTGACTCCAGGCTTCTATATAGTAATTGTTCCTACTAGGCCCATCAGACTGGAAAATCCAGATTTAGAATGCATGAAAGGATTCTTAGAGGTCGCGGAATCCAAACCTCTCATTTTACAGTTTGGAAAACTGAGGCCTAGAAGAGTTACATGACTTGCCAAAGGTCACACAGTTATTAAGTAGCTAAGCCAAGAGTTGAACCCAGGTCCTTTGACTCAAAATGCAGTATGCCCTCCACTACAACACAACTTCTATTTTCTTACTTTTAAAGAGCTAGATCAATGATAAACCTTAGTGACTTTGTAATTCAGCCAAAAGTCACATCTCTTAGATACAAACTGATTTCCAGAACACTGAATCCTTATGGCCTACCTGTAAATTCACTGTTTTGATTAAAAAGCATGAATGTTAGCAGTTAATACATTTTTCCATATAAGGTATACACTTTATTTAGGCAAGGATTTGACTCCAGGACTGCTTGAAATAACTTCTAACCTAGGATTCTATGGATTCTATGATTATGACCTTCTGAACTGAATTGGCCCTAACAGAGGTATGGATAAACAGGAGCAAAGCAGATTTCAGCTCCATGTTTAAAAAGGAAAAAAAAAAACCCTGGCTAAAAAGCAGCTGGCTAAATGTGGAATGGGCTAGCTCTTGAGGCAGTGGCTTCTTCCTTACCAGAGGTCTTTTAAAGTGTCTGGGTGAAAACTTTTTGTGGATATTAAGAGAGATTATCAAGCTTCAGATACTGTTTGGACATCTGAAGGTCATTCCAATTCTGAAAACCCATCATTCTAATTGTGGTATAACCATTAGTTTTCTGAAATTGCCTGCAAGAGATCCCCCTAAAATATGTTGTTCAGTGATAGCCTTGGCCAGGTTGAGTAGCAATTAAATCCGAGAGGAATTTTTAAATACCCCAGGATACTTACAAATCTCTTATCGGGCAACACTTTTGAGGTCCTCAAGCAAGGTTCAAAGATCCATTTAAAGTACTAATCTTCTGGACCTATTCTTCACAATGGATCAGAGAAAAGGGAAGCCCTAAGACCTCCTTAGGACAGGTTGGTTATTGAGTATCCAGTGGGAACTCTTTAGTCATCCTAAATCTTTTCCTGATTTCCACTAATGCCCTTATTCATTGGTAAGAAAGTTTTTAGAAAATGCTTTTTCACTAAGGGATAGGAATCCCACTGAGGAGTTATTTCAGTCTTTGGGCAGTAGTAATTGCCGAAGGCTATGAACATCTATCTACTCTATACCACACTTTGAAGTGAAGCTCTGGGAAGGGGGGAGGGTGAGCACTAGGGAACATTCACATAGTATAGAGCTTCGGGGATGGATACTGAGCCTGCTCAGTGCAGCCACCAGCTAGAACTTTCACCTGGAAAATGTTTAGCTATAGAAGGAGGGATTCAAGCCTTGGGCATTTTGTTAGGGGTAAACACAAGGAAGATACCTGAAAAGAACTCCTGAAATGCAGGAAAGGGGAAGGAGAAGATCTGGGTGGGGAAGAGAAATACATTCCAAACCTTTGGCTTGAACTAAGAAGTTGCATCAGGGCAAGACATTATTTCATTAAGACCATAGATTCAGAGCTAGAAGAGCCCTTAGAGATCATCCAATCTGACCCTCTCATTTGAGGAAACTGAGGCCCAAAGACCTGAAATGACTTTGCTAAAGTCTTATATTTAGTAGGTAGCAGAGGAAGGATTTGAATTCAGATTCTCTCACCCCAAAACGTTTTGTCTTTTCAATGCACTAAGCTGTCTTCCCTAAAAACAATATCTGACCATCTTGAGGTTGTTGAGCCATAGCTGTCTTTTTTTCCCCCTGGTCTTGTCAGAAGTGGGATTCAGATCCAGGCAGGACCCCTCGTAGGTGAACCTCCAAGCCCTCTTTAATAGACCTACTGCACTAAGCAGCCCTGCAATGTGATTGAAAAGTAGCAAACTTCCCTAAAAATAATTATTTGTGTTGTACCTCGAATTAGTTTCAAAGTGCACACCTTACTTTCTTCTTGCCCCAGTTAATTCTTCCACTGTCCATGTTCTTGAGATTCAGTTTCTGTGTAGCCATTTTTCAACCATTCCCATGATCATTAGGGTCTGGTAGAACAGATGATATCACCTCCTAGTTTAGTAATAATCTGCAAAGTGTCCTGGGTGGGATCGTAGGATTATGGAGTTTGAGTTGAAAAGGACCTGATAGGTCATTGAGTCCAAATTCCTCATTTTACCGATGAGGATATAAGACACAGGGAGATGAAGTGATTTGCCCACAGTTCTTCGGGTCATAAGTGGCAGAATAGATGCCAATAAATTTGATGATGTCCAGAGTCTCCATATGTGGATTTTACTATATGTTTAAGCTGTGGCAGGGAAAAGTGATAGGTGGTCTGTTCAGGGTGAAAAAAAAAGGAGCAACAAGGAGAAGGAAAAGCAGTTTGACTTTTAATTTATTTCTTTTTCCTCGGTCCTGTAGGGGGACCATTAGATTGGAAAGGGCAGGACTAAATGGTTAATAGGGACTTGGGACACAACATAAGAAGGGCAATGGTAAAGGAATACTTGGTTACCATTGAGTTCAAGATACTGACCTCACAAGAACTTCCTCTCGAGTCCTGAAAGAACTGACAGATGTAATTCTTGAGCCATTGACAATTGTCTTGGAAAAGATTATAGAGAATGTGGCAGATAATGCATGATCATTAGTCCAAATTAAAAAAAAGAAAGAGGGAGTCTGAAAACTATAAGCTAGTTAGCTTGCCTTTGATTCCTTTCAAAATTCTAGATTGGAATGATTAGTGAACATCTAGAAAAGCAGTTGGTGATGCAAACAGTTATAGGTCTTCATCAAAGAATAAGTTGTGCCAAACTAAAAGCATTTTCTTTTCTTTGAGTTGCTAAACTGGTGAATCAGGGAAATATTATAAATGCAGTTTTCCTAGATTTTGGCAAAGCAGTTGACAATGTAAGTGTCTTTTGCTACTATGGAGGAAAAGAGGAAGAGGTAAGAAAAAGGTGAAAATACAAGTAGATGGATTTGGGTCTGATTGAATGGTCAGACCCAAAGTATAGTCGTTAGTGGAAAGAAGTCACCAGTGATTATACAATGGGTCTGTACTTGGCCCTGTGTTTAGCATTTTTAATAAATGAGTTGGAGAAGTCCAACATGCAGATGATGGTGCAGAGCTGTCAGGGATAGCTAACATGTTGCATGACAAAATTAAGATGCCAAAAAATCTTGACAGGCTAGAACACTGGGCCTATATCAATAAGGTGATGTTAAGTCTTATGCTTGGATTTTAAAAAATCAACTTTATAAGAACAAGATGGTGGAAGGAAGGCATGGCTAGATAGTCCTTTGTACAAAAAAGACCCGAAGTTTTAGTTCGGGTAATTCAGTGTTGTGATACGGCAGACAAAAAATATAAATGCTTACTTTGGCAGCTGTAAGAAGCAGAACATCTTGGCTTAGTGGGGTGAGGATCTCACTGTATTTTCTCCTGGAGTGAGGAGAGTACTCCATTTACACCTGGAATATTTTGTTCATTTCTGGACATCACATTTAAGGAAGGATATTGACAAGTTTGTAAGCATCCATAGAACAAGATGATGAAGACACTAAAGGTCATGCCACATGAAGATCTTTTGAAGAAATGTGGGATACTTAGCCTGGAGAAGCAAAAACTTGGGAGAGTGGAGTAGGAGAGAAAGCAGTGCATGATAGCTGTCTTCAAGTATTTGAAGGTCTATCATGTGAAAAAGGAATTCAACTAAATCAACTAATTCAAACTCTGCTTGCTTCAAAGAGCAGAAATAGTAACATGAGTAGAAATAGTGAAGAGGCAAATTTAGCTTGATTTAAAAAAAAACAACTTCATAACAATTAGAGTTATAGCAACAGAAAGTGGAAAGGACTGCCTTGAGAAGTAGTGGGCTTCCTGTTACCATTGGTTTTCAAACAGGGGGCTAGATGGCTCCTTGGTGAAGATATCTCAGCACTTCTCAACTATTTTTGACAAAACAGCCACTGAGGGCCCTTTCAACTCTTGAGATTCTGAGACCTACCTGAAGTAACTGGTGGGGTTTTTTCTCATCCTTGTCAGCCAAATGTTATGATGGACTTATGCATACATAGTGAAATACTTGAGTAAATAGTGAATGATGAGAATGTTTTATTTCTTTTATCAGTGGTTCAATCAACTATGTCATAAACTAGTATTTCAGATTTTAATTTACCAAAATTTCATGGATTTTTACCCATGCTTAGCCATATCCATAACATTAGGCTAAGGGAAAACAACATTGGTCCAGGTACTATGTTAGGTTTTATGCTAACACAGAGTCCCCAGAAAACGTAACTGTAAGTTAGTAGCAAGGATAAGCAGAATTCATCTGATTACTTTAAGAACATCATGAAATTTCCTATAAATTTAATACCCTCATTTCTTTTAAATTCTAAGTATTTTGGCACATGCTACATGGAAAAAATGAAGATACAACCCCAAGTAATATGACTGACTTAGCTATAAATGCCCACCACCCCGCCCCAGCAATGAGAGATAGTTTAACTGATTCAAGTGAGAGGAAAATCCTAACTAAAGTGCCCATTCATCTAAGACTTCTACTATAATATGAAGCACAAAACCTCTTCGTCTTCATTCTTGTGTCTAGACCTTGTCTGGTCTCTTTTCTTTTCCTTTATTCTAGGTGGAGTGGCTCACAGCAGCAGATACAAAGTCCTTGGCCTTCTTTCCTTTGCCTCATTGGGGTGTTGGCCAATATAATAAAGTCCAACCACAGCTGGAGTCAATTATATTTTTAAAATATCCATTTGAGAACTATTTTAATGTCATGCTAATAATTTTAAGTATAAACCAATAAAAAGCTTCAGTTATGACTGCAAAATCATTTTTTACTATCTTTTTTAATTTGTGGAACATGCCCCATGTAAGCCTTAGTACGTTCTAAGAAAGAACTCTATATCACACGGAAACAAAGGTTGAGATTTCAGCCCAACTTTAAATGATTATTTTTTTTATTTTGTGGGCTACATTAGGGTGCTTAGCATTATTTAAATAGAATTGTTTTTATAAAAAGTTCAACCTATATAAAAGATATTTTAAAATAGTGAAATTATCAACATTTGCTTTGTTGAAGTCTGTCACATTAGATTTCAAAAGATATATTCCTCTTTATGTGTATATATTATTATTATTTTTCTGACAAACACTGCCTATTCCGGGAGACAGTCATTGTAGAAATTGCTTACAAAATAATTCTGTGAATCTCTTATTTTCTTACCATCTCATTCCTTACCCTAATATGGTATGGAACCAGACTGCAATTACAGCTTCACAATTGCTTTATTATATGGGTTGAAATATACTCCTGAAGCTCTTATTACATTTTACATACACCATTTGCACAGGATTGCTGATGGCTGTCAGCAGCTCTTCCTCAGTACAATCAGCCATTCTTAGCATGTTGTGTTTAAATTCAGAGAAACACAAATAGAAAGCTTCTCTCTCTTTGGTGATGAATTTTTAATGTTGAAGCATTTGTAATAATCCCCATGACTTCATTATAGCGTCGCGCAGAATTAGAACCACGCATTTTGTGATATTTGATTTTTATTTGTGATCTTTATTTAAGAAGGAAAAAGATAAACACAATAACAGTACAGTGGTGTGAGTTTGTGACTGTATCAACCTGAGGATTATTAATGTCATTAGGGGTTCCATTCCCTTTTTCTTGAAAGAGGCTGTTTAGTATTTCTTGCTTCAAATCATTCATTTAAAAGCTCTCCAATAATTGCATTTAATAGGAAAAATCACTCCAATTCTTGTCTCATTCTTCAAAAGGAAAAGTGAGATGTAAATATGAGATACCTTTACATTTAATAACAAAAACAAGAACCTTTCTTTTACAATACAAAGAGAAATGCTCTCCTTTTCTTATTGTATTTTATCAGTGCTTAGGGTCTTTGAGAATCTTCCAAAAAGAGATATAGTTGGCTATGGGAGCCATATGGCACAGTCTGTTACCCTCTTCTCTTCAACAGGAATTTTTACCCTTTTACTTATCTTATAAATTGCAGAACTTTCTTTTATACTAGTAAAACTAAGTATTACAACTTCTTTCCCAAGGTCAAGACCTTTTAAATATAAATTGACAGTATTAGTTTATGTGCTATATAATACTGAATGCCAAAATCGAGTGGCAGTATCTCCTTAGAAATATTTGAATGATTAAGTAAGCCAAGTATGGTTTTGTATATAGAATATCAAGTCTATACAATGTTAGATATTCATTAATATACATACAGATCATCGGTTGCTTGGAGTTGTATCAACACAAACCCAAATTAGAGTAACAAATTTTGAAATTATGTCTATAATTTGTTTAGCATTATATATGTAAAAATTTTGTTGTTTTTATTTGACACAACCTGTTATGTATCATATGTACTAAAAAACTATAGAATAACTAAATTAACTTTTGAAAATCAGCGTGATGTAGTAGAAAAAATGCTGACCTAGGAGTCAGGAGTTTAACCACGTATATGACCATGGACTACTCGTTATCTCTCTGGAACTTAGTTTTCTTAATTGTTGGGTCCCTTTCAGCTTTTAAGGTTCTGTGATTTGTATTGGGTGTTTAGAGGGTGAACTTCCCCAATGGCAAGCTATTTTAAGTATCCAAGTACCTAGGAGGTGGATCCTGGAGCATCAAGTGAAAAAAAATTGTAAAAAAAATGAAAATAGAGAATAAACAAATGATTTTTTATTTATTACAGGTTGTATGAAATAAAAACACCAATTTTTTTTTACTTCTAATAGCTACACAATAGAAAAAGATGAGCAAATTTTCATTCTTCTTATTTCCTAAAATTATCTTTGGTGTTCTCTTGAAACCTTTGTTCATTTTTCAATGCTGAAGTATAGCGCCCCCTTCCATGCTATCGTTTTTCCCACCTCATAATGTTTATTTGGAGAAATGTATGGTACAGTGGCAAGTGCTAGATTTGTGGTCAAAGGATGAGTTAAAATCCAAGCCTGGCCACTTAGTGGAAACTTTGGAAAAGTTTCCTTTTTGGATCTCAATTTCCTCCCTTGTAAAATGAGGTGGGTGGACAAGGAAACCTCTAAGGTGGCACCTAACTCTATATCTTTGATCCTATGAAGTCTGTCCTTTGACACTTTGTAATAGGAAAGCTGTTACTAATGTGAAGATCCTTATACTGCTATGTAGGGGATAAAATATTCATTCAATCATCTGAGGTTGTTTTATAGAAAAAAAAAACCCATGATATCCTGAATCCTGCCTACTTGTAAATGAAAGTCTTAACCCCAAAGTGTCATCTCCAATATGATATATATCTAACATAATATCTAATAACTATGCAATATAATATATAATGTGAAACACAACTTATACTATTGCTGTAAGTGATTGTTATATGAAAATTATTTTGACATTAAAATGGCTGAACCTCTTGGCTATAGGTGGTCGAATGTCATTGATTAGAATAAGAAACCTAAAGTCCAGTCTGCACCAGGGATGGGATGCCAGGCAACTGTGAGACAAACATTACTGGGAGAGGCCTGGAAAATAAGATGGGACCCAATCTGATCACAATGGGGATCAGGAATGGGGCAGGTAAGAAGCAGGCACAGCAAGTAATGACAGCAGAAATTTAGGGAAGTCTTGAGGAGGGGTGGGTCAGAAAAACAGGACACTGTGGCAAGAGGACACACAGAAATCTCAAGAAAAATAATTAGTTGAGATTTATACATTGCAAGAACAAGATAATAAAAAAAGCAGAAAGATAGATATATGTGCTATAATTAGGAAATGATTTCATTTGAGGCATTCTTCTTCCAACATGGGCTTTCATATGGTTCAATGTGTGGTAGGAACCAATCCTAGTGTGGTTGGTTGCAGTTCTTTGAGTTGGACCAAAAAATTAATTGAAAACTTCTGGCCAGTATGGGGTATCTCTGAGCTGAGGAAGCTGGTAGAGTAAACCTGCCTATTCTTCTCTAAGCTAATTTTGTCGAAGTTACCACCATCTTTCTCAGGTCTCGAACATCAGTTACCTCAGCATTGCGCTTGATGCCTCACTCTCCCTCATCTCCCACATCCATCCATTTCCTCAAAGCACTTCCCTTATCTGTCACCTTTCCCCCTCCCCCCTTTTTTTCAGCTATTGCCTTAGTTCAGGCTATCTATCCCTCTTGCCTAGATTATTGCAACAATTTCCAAATTAGTCTCCCTGTCTCAAGTTTCTCACTGCCCTAGTCTATGCTGCATACTGTTCCTAAAATAATTTCCCTTAAGCACTGATCTGACCGTGTGACTCCCCTATTTAATCAACCCCATTGTTTTACTATTGCCTCTAAGATAAAATATAAACTCTGTTTTGCCTAAAAAACTCTACACAACGTAGTCCCACCATCTTTCCAGTTTTACTGGATATTACTCCTCCTCCTATACAATTTGATCCAGTTAAACTGTCCTCTCTGTTCCTTTCACACAACACTCCCATCCCCAGGCCTTTATGTTGGCCTTCCCGTAGGCCTGGAATGCCTCATACAGTTCCCACTCTGCTTTGGAGGTGTAGTTCAAGCACCATTTTCTGCTTGAAACCTTTCCTGACCTCTTCTACTCTCATACTAGTGCCCACCCTCCCAGACTACATTTTATTTACTACTTTGTTTGTCTTTGTATGTATTAACTTCATATATACACTGTATATATTTTTCTGTGTATTAATGATTTGGGTTGTTGCTTTTGAATCATTTCAGCTTTGTGACCCCATTTGGGGTTTTCTTGGCAAAGATAGTGGAGTGGTTTGCCATTTCCTTCTCCAGCTCATTTTACAGATGAGAAAACTGAGGCAAACTGGGTTAAGTGACTTGCCCAGGGTTACACGGCTAGTAAGTGTCAGGTCCTCCTGTCTAAATCTTTCTCATTATTTAGTGCCCAGTTCAATTGTTGTCTGTTCCATAAAGCCTTCCCTGGTCCCCCAGCAAGAAATAATGTTTATCATTTAATGTACTTTGTATATCTCCTATTTACTTGCTATATTCCAGTTCATATTATAGATGTCTACCTAGCCCCTTACTAGACTGTAAATTTTTTAAGGGCAGAGGGCATATTTTATTCACCTTAATACCGCACACCATGTGTAGCATAGTTTTGTATATGTATCAGGTAATCTGTTGGAAGAATCAGCAACCTATTTTACATAACATCTTAAATAGATCTATTTTATAACAAGTACTTCTGTGTAAAAGTCAGCCAGTTGATAAACATTTATTAAGTGCCTACCATGTGCCAAGTACAGTGCTAAGGGCTGAAAGTATATCATAGCTCCATGATCCTAGGTTTTACAGAAGCATTTTAACCCCTTGAGGAGGATGAATGAAATCTATATTTCTCTTTCATTGAGCCAATTCTGTTACATAATTGTAGAAGCAATATGCCCAGTGTTAAAATCTAAATAAGGATAACTGTGTGATTTACTCTAGTGGATTGTGTACTGGGCCTGGAGTCAAGAAGACCTGTGTTCAAATCCCACATCAGACATTAGTACTCTCACCTTGGACAAGTCACTCTCTGGGCCTCAGTAGCATCCTATGAAGAATAGGAGTTGTTTTGAGGTTTCTTTGCAAATCTTAAGGTGTTAAATGAGAGTTATTATAGTTTAAATCATAATGATCTTACATTTTTAGAATATGTAGTTATTAAACATACCACCAAACCTACATTTATAAAAACATGTTTATATCTTTACAACTTGTAAAGCTGATTTCCTCTTCCAAGATGTCAGTAGAGTCCTTTGCATCATCTTGGGAAGAAGGGTTTTAAGACATATCCATCCCCGCCCAGATGAAGGTAACCACTTCAGGCACTCAAGGGAACCTGACATGGTTCAGTTGTCCATACTGCTGATATTAGCAAGTAGGTTGAAACAATTGACTTAAAATGAGAATACTTTTTCTTCTTGGTTACTAAGACAAGATGTGTAAATCGGGCAGACTATTGGATCAGACATGAAAATGCTGAAGTACACCAAAAATGTATTTCCTCCTTAGCCCCTTATAATCCTAGCTTCCTTTGAGATTCAATTTAGGTGTCACTTTCTCCTGAAAGACTTTCCTGACACCTTTAATTGTTAGTACTAGTCCTCCTCAAATTATCTTCTATTTACCCATCTGTTTAATGGAATAGCTTTGAGGGCAGGGACTGTTTAGCTTTTGGGTTTTGTTTGTTTTTTTTTTTTTTGCCATTGTATCCCTAGCATGATGCTTTCTATATGGTAGGAACTTTTAAAATTCTTCTTAAATTGTTGAATTGAATTATAGCAGCCATGGAATTATTAGAGCTACTTAATCAGCTTATGACAGTAAATTAACTCCACAGCTGCCTTGTAGGCAAGGAAAAACCCTGAAGCTGGCAACTCACTTAGGTTGTGAAGACCTGGCCTCAGGGATCCTTGTTATCTACAGTTTCTGACCTACTTCCTAGTTTAGTTGACTAATATTCCCTTCAATATTCATTTAGGTGTTTAAGAGCATTTTAACGTGTTATATATGATTTACAGAATGCTATTAGAGGCATGGATTCCATCTACAACATAGGACTAGCCGTATGTATGTGGTTGGTCCCTGGTCCAAGCCTAGTCCTTTACTATGTAGATGAAGTTGTTGGTTGTCTATATGGTATGATGTAGGTTGTAATTTATTTGACAAGGGGTATTTGTTTCCAAATGCCAGTATAACATTAATGCCATGGCCACTAATTATTAGAGAATTATTAGAGTATCCCATTGCTTAGATCAGTGTGGTCCGGTGAGTTCCCCAGACCCTTTCAAGTGGTCTGTGAGGTGAAAAACTATTTTCATAATAATGATGAGAAATTCAATTTCTAATACTTCTAATATTTTAATTTCTAATATACCATTATAAACAAAAGCTCTTTGAGGGGTTGTTAGGAATTTTTAACAGTGTAAAGGGGTCCTGAAACCAGGAAGTTTGAGAATCCCTGGGATAAACTACAGAAGGGGAAAAATAGAGGACAAGTAAATTTCAGAGGCAGGGAGCATAGCATGACAGCCTCTGACAGGAAGTGGAATGAAGGCACAAAGTTGGGGAGAGGTGGTTTCAGATGATAGGGTACCTCTGCCTAAGGAGCTGAAAGAACAGAGAAGAGTGCACACAAAACAAACTCATGTTATGGTGCTGCCTAGAGTCATAGTGATAAATTTCAGGCTCGAAGAGAAACCATCTAGTCCAAACCCCTTATTTTACAGATAATGAAACTGAGTCCCAGAGAAGTTAAAGGACTTACCCATGATTACCCAAGTGGTAAGTGGCAGAATAAGGATTCGAACTGAGATCCTTTGACTCCAAATCTGACACTTTCCACACTGTACTGACTCTAAAGAACTTTTCTTACATCTATATGTACTCTTAAAAGTGGGCAGCTAGATGGTGCAGCGGATAGAGTGCCAGGCCTGGAGTCAGGAAGACTCATCTTCCTGAGTTCAGATCTTGCCTCAGACACTAGCTTCGTGACCCTGGGCAAGTCACTTAACTCTCTTTGCCTCCTCTATAAAATGAGCTGGAGAAGTATATTGCAAGAAAACCCCAAATGGGGTCACGAAAAGTTGGGACGTGACTGAAAACAACTGAACAACCACTGTTGAAAGAATCCCAAATTTGGAATCAAAAGACCTGGGTTTGAATACCAGCTCTGTGTATTCAAATGACCTTAGACAAGTCAAAAAATTTCTCTGGCTCCTATTTAGCTTTTAAAAAAAAACTATTGTACTAGATGATTCTAAGGTCAGTTCTACCTCTGAATAATAGGATTAACTTCTCCTGGACTCAATTTTCATTGTCTGTAAGATGAGGTAGCAGGCTGAGATAGAGGATCTCTAACTACTTTCTTTCCCAGCTTTAATCCTTTGACTACAGGACATTAGCATTTAGAAGTAAGACAGTTCTTAGAATTCATCAAGTCCAAGACTCATTTTACAGATCAGAAAACTGAGACCCAAAGAAGTTAAGTAATCTGTTGTTGATCTGTGGTTATTCCGGCGAGTCCTCATGCTGGCTAAGGTCTTTGTAGTGATTCTATTTTCTAAAAATATAAAATCTTAATTTCTAATATGTATTGCACATAGACAAAAGCTCTTTGAGGGGTTATTAGGAGTTTTTAACAGTGTAAAGGGGTCCTGAAACCAAAAAGTTTGAGAATCCCTGGGATAAACAACAGATGGGGAAAAATAAAGGACAAGGATGATATGACTTATTTCAAGATGACTCTGAGACTGGCACCAAAGTACTTTTAGGATCTTAAAAGTTGTGTGTTCTTGAATTTACATAATTACACAGCCGTATTTTAATATACCATAACATTTTAATTTATTTTAAATACATTTTACTTCTATTTATGTGTTCATGATCATTTCTTCCAGCTAGCACATACGTCTATTTGTTGGCAATAGTGATTTGTGTATGCTATTTTAACATAGTTTCATTTTTGAAGATACCACTGTTAGAAAACCAGTGTATACTTTTGAAGATGTGGCCCTGTGTATAATTCAGTTGTTAATGGTCCCGAGCTGGGCTATTATTTAGGCAGACCTCCAAACACCCACACTTCAAACTAGCTGTTAGGGTTATGTTTTCGAGCCTGGCCAGACTGGAATAAAACCAACTTCAAAAGGCCACTACAATGAATATCTTTGTAAATAGATATTAATGGATATTATTAATGGATATTAAAATAATTTAATCAACAGTATACCATAGGCAGGGGCTAGGTGACAATAAGAATTATATCACCTATTTGATAAATGAATGAAATTTACATATGGCTTTTTTAGTAAGCTTGTTCTGCAGAATACTTGGAGCATTGGCACAATCACTACATCTTCTTAATTCAAATCTCTAGGGTCAGTGAGAACTCCCAAGGAAGTGCAAATTAATTGTTTGCTGTATTATATACTTGTACTTTTTAAATAGCTATAAATATATGGAGATTGTCTCTAATTGATTGCTTTTCCTTGCAGGAATGTTGGAGGGTTTGGGGTAGGGGCTGGAGAATTAAAAGCCCACTAACATTGACAAAGAATGTCTCTGGAAATAAAGTATTATGTGTGATTTTTATTATGTAGTAGAACTGATTTTTTTTTTCCTTTGGGAACAAGTCTCTGAAATTATTAAAGGGAAAAGATAATTTGATTTCTTTATATTCACTTTATACTCATATTTACAGGAATGGATCTAATGCTAAAGTATATCTAAAAAAGGTAGGACACATTTAAACTATGCGTTGGTCAAATTAATCAGCAGGTACATGGCACAGTGCAGGGCCTGGAGTCAGGAAAACTCATCTTTCTGAGTTCAAATCTGGTCTCAGATAATTGGCTAGCTATGTGACCCTGGGCAAGTCACTTCATCCTGTTTGCCTCAGTGTCTTTATCTGTAAAATAATCTAGAAAAGAAAATGGCAAACCACTCCAGTATTGCTGCCAAAAAAACCCCAAACAAACCAAAATAGATGGGGTCATGAAGAGTTGGACACAACTGAAAATAACTGAACAATAACAAATACTCAAATTAGTAGTTTAGGATACAAAAAAAAAATTCTACCACTAACTATCCATGTCAGCTTGGATATGTCACGTAAGTTCTCTTGGCCTCAGTCTCCTCATTGGTAAACTGAGGAGGTTGAACTCAATGACCTCCCTATAACTCTATACCTCTGACTCTTGATTGCAGTGCCAGCATGAGTTGAGTTCAAATGATGCTAATTAAATATGATAGTTACTGTTAGGTGACTTTTGGTTCGCTGTTTAAAAAATATATGGACCTATGGTTGATTCTTCTTGGGTCATTTTAGAAAAGTTGAATTTTGGAAAAATTAATTAAAACAATATTTAAAATTAAAAAATAGAGACGCCCAACTTGCTAAGATCATCATTTGGTCAAGGCCCTACTTACACAGGAAGCAGTTTTAATATGTAGGAGGCTCCTGTGTAAGTGAACAGAACAGAAAGAATTGTGATTGCATGCACAGAGTGAAGAGATAGTGTAGTATAGTGGGGAGATAGCCAACTTTGAAACCAGAAAGACCTGAGTTTTTGTCCTATTTCTTACGTATTAGCAGGGTAACCTTGGGAAAGTTCCTTTTATCTGTAGGCCAGAGGTGGCTAGCACACTGGCTGTACTCAGCCAGAACCAGATTAAAATGTCTTTCCTATAAGATTTTAATGTGTTGGTGTATTAATTTTTTTAAAACAGGATATATATAAACTTATGGTTTTCTAAGTCAACATGCAACTCACAGGGATCCTTATGGATACTTTTGTAGCCCCCTTTTCTATCCTTCTATTCTATTTCATTCTTTCTTTGAGTTTAACACCACTTTTCTAAGTCTTTAGGTTACAGGGAAGGTGCTGACATTAAAAGGACTTTTACTAGCAGGGAGTCTCCTGTCTTAATGCACACAGGTCCAATCTCTATTCCTATGTAAAAGAAGGGGTGGGGATGGCTTAGTTTTGAGCTACGATAGATGGGAAAATGATGAAAAATGAACAGAAACAAGAAATGCAGAGAAGGGTAAAAAGAAACAAAATACTTGAAAGGTCAGAGTTTTAAATTCGAATAGAATCATCATACTTTTGAACATGAGGATTGTGAAGTTATGGCAAGACATCTAAGTGGAAATACAATGAATTCCTAGAATTGAGAGAGAGGTAAGAGCTGGCTATTTAGATCTGGAAATGATCTACAATGGGTGTTCCCTTTAGGCCTTTGTATTGGAAAGTGGTACCTCTGACAGGGATTGCTAATACTGGTGTGTGTGTGTGTGTGTGTGTGTGTGTGTGTGTGTGTGTACACGTACAAGGACCCTGACTATAAATCAGTGGAAAAGAATTCAGGAAGAAAATTGCTGCTTTATGTTCCCTGATTTTACTATGTACATCTGGATTCAAAATGTCCTTAAGGAAAATATAAAACTCTCTCTCCAAAAATATCTCTATGACCTCTTCTTTGCTCCCTTAATTCTCTAGCTTGTGTATGCTTCATATCCTTAAGGTAGAGATTGTCTTTTAATCTGAAGCACCTAGCAATGTGCTCTGCACATAGTAAGCAAACAACCAATGATTATTTTATGTATATAGATAAGATCATAGAATGTCAAAGCTAAAAATGTCCTCAGAGATCTTCTAATCCAGTGGTTCTCAAACTTTTCAACCTCAGAATCAACCCCTTAAGTCTCCTGGCTTCATCTTTTGATATTTACTGTATTCGAAATTAAAACATTTTAAGAGTATTATGCAAAGGGTTTTGACCTCTAGGACCCCCAGAAAGGGTCTTGAGACTCCTAAGTGCCTCCAGGCCACACTTTAAAGACCCCTGCTAGTCCAACTTCCTTATTTTACTGATGGAGAAACAGATCCAGAGACCCAAAATGACTCATGAAGACTCACGAAACTAGTTTATGACAGAATATAAACTAGGCCCCAGGTTCCTGACTCCCAGTGTAGTGTGCTTTCCACAAATGAACAATACCTGCTTGTAATTAATAAGTTTTAGTAGTTCAATGTTTAAAATATGAAAACATTTTAAAAAGTTTTACTAGTGAGACATTGAGTCCATTCATCTTCCTTTTCCATGTCTGACCATAGAACAAGAGAATAAACCTGGGTCTTTGTTTTATTCTTTATATCTGAGGCTATAAACTCTACCCTATCTCACAAGAGACTGCTAGAACATCTAGAAAGAACAATCAGAAATGTACTGATAAATTGATTTATCATTTCTTTGTAGAACTTAACATCTCTTTCTGATTTCTTAAAGCAATGAATAAGAAGATTGCTGACATGTTTGATGAAAGTTTCCCTGGCTTTTTTTCTTATAAATCTTTGAAAAAGTACCCATAACCATATTAGGGTCACAGTAATAATCACAGTCATAAGGAGATTACATTTATGAACATAATTCTTGAGGCATCAGTTTTACTGTGTGTCTTCACTGGAGACCATTTTCTCATGTTGCTAAGACAATTGAGTTTAGTGTTTTCTAAATTAAGATGTATGCAAACGAGTACTTTATTTTTTCTCTATCTGATCAAACACCTAAAACTGGACCAGAGGAAGTTTAGCTTGTCTTGCAATGAGTGTTGGTGGTGGGTTAGTTTGTGAACTGTTTGCAGATTTCAGAACTTCATGTAAATTTTCTCATTTAGAAAAAAAGTAGAATAAATTGCTTTATGCTCAACATCGCTCAGATGCATTGAGTGCAGGGAGTGCAGGGAATAAAGAATCCTTTGGTAGAATGTTGCGGAATCCAGAAATATTGCCACATCATCCTTGTGCTGATTTAGACAAAAATCAACATTGTACCTGGTGTTGAAGTACAAGAAAGAAGGGGAAGAAGTCACAGAAGTCCAAAAGAGGACAGGATTAGATTATAAATTATTTGGAACACAGGATGACTTCATAGCCAGTGCTTCTTATTAAGTTTTTAACTCAATGGGTTCAAAGACAACGTACTGGTATATATCTTGACATGATGTTTTAGAAGAAGCACAAAAGGACTAAGTTGGAGAATTTTAAAAAATATATATATAAAAGTAGTAGCTATAGCCATGTGCAGGTAGGTCTCTCCTTAAGAAAATCCAGTTTTCAAAAGCTTGAAGGACAATTAATGAAGGGGTAATAATTTCTTTTACAAAAAGGGTTCCCTATAAGTTTTTCTAAGTTATTCAGTACTACCTACCATGGAAGCTGAGGAAGACCCAAAATTTTATTGGGATTGGATTTCCACAGAATTTTTCAAAAACACACAAGAAAAATGATTATTAAATAACCAAATATTGGGGAGGTCCAGGACTTTTTTCCCCTTCTTCGTTTGGAGATTAGGTCAAAGCTTGGTTCTCTGAAGGTCGGGGTGGATAATGAGGTGAAACCTTGGAATTATAGCCCTACCCGCTAGAGAACTTACAAAGAATTTGTTTGTCCTTCTCAAAGAGGACCATGACATCAGCGAGGTGATGCAGTGACATTCAAGTGAGTTGGATTTAAGTGAGGGAGGGCTGTGCAAAGTCTCCAGCCTCACTTTCTCCTCCAGAGCCATCTGGGTCCAGTGGCAAGATATAGATCAGAACTACTGCAGATGGCCCTCACAAAGAATTTAATCTTAGGTGAACTCTGGCCCATTGTGTTGAATAGAGGTAGACCCCCTAGATTGCCCTAGGCAGGGGTAGTAGGGATAAGAGATAAGTCTCTTTGTCTAAGATAAGTGTCATGTCCCCCAGCCCCTCATTAGAATAAGCCCACCTCTCATTATAATATTCATTATCTTTAATTGTTAACCAATCAGAGTTGATTGCCACCCTCAGGAACACCCACTCTACCAAGGGCATGTAAGTATTGAGTGGGTTCCATGAGGGGTCTTTGGCATTTGAGAATGAGATGACCCATTTTGTTAATAAAATGATTAATTACCCAGAAACTATGTCTCTTGAACTTTTTATATGTCACAAAAGTCTAACATTTAAAGTGAGGTGCATTTGTTTTTAGTGTGTTACAGATCCTTAAAGAAAGTCAAGATAATCCTAGGTTTGTAGTGTGCCATTAGTCATGTTTTTGCTATAGAACATCCCAGCGTTATTCAGAATAATACTGAGTTCTTTGAAACATGCAAATAAATAACTTTCCCAAAGTTGGAGTGCCTAAGCAGTGCAGTTGATAGAGTGCTGGACCTGGAGTTCTGGTCTTTCCTCTGACACATGCCCCAGGCCAAGTCACTTAACACTGTCTGCTCTGGCTTCCTCATTTATAAAATGGAGATGCTAATAGCATCAGTCTTACAGGTGAGAACCAAATGAAATAGCCTATGTAAGGTATTTTACAGACCTTAAAGCACTATATAAATAAATAGCTACTATGACTATGACCAAAACTACTACTATTATTGTTCAGTTGTGTCCAACTCTTCATGACCTCATGGACCATACTGTTTGGGGGGTTTTCTTATCAAAGATACTGGAGTGATTTGCCATTTCTTTCTCCAGTGGATTAAAGTAAACAGAAGTTAAGTGACTTTGTTGCCATCACACAGCTAGTAAGTGGCTGAATTTGAACTCAGGTCTTCCTGTCTCCAGGCCCAGTCCTCTAGTCATTGAGCCACCTAGGTGCATCTTCCTCTTATGACTACTGAAGCATAATAACGTAGTATTGTAGACCTAAAGCTGGAAGGGACCTTACAGCTCCTCTAGTGAAATCCTCTAAATTTAGAGAAAAATGAGAACCAGAGAGATTAAATCAGTTAATCTGTAAATAAGCATTTATAAAGAACCTACTATGTTCCAGGCACTGTGCTAAGTGCTAGAGTACAAAGAAAGGCAAAAAGTGATCCCTGCTCTTGAGGAGCTTACAGTCTAATTGGGGAGACAATATGTCAACAACCAGGCACAGATGAACTATATACAGGATAGATAGGAATCAGTAGAGGGGAGGCATTAGAATTAAGAGAGATTGGGAAAGGCTTCCTATAGAAGGTAAGATTTTAGCTGGGACTTGAAAGAAGCCAGGAAAGTGGTGATGAGGTAGCAAGAGCATTCCAGGCATGGAGGACAGACAATGAAAATGCCTCATGCTGGGAGATGGATTCTCATGTGAGAAACAGCAAGGAGGGTAGTGTCACTAGGTCCCAGAGTATTTTGGAAGTAAGGGAGATGTAAGGTGTAAGGGAAGTGTAAGAAAACTGAAAGGCTGGGGGATCAGAGGGCTAGATTATGAAGGATTTTAAATGCCAAAAGTAACTTTGCCAAAGTTAGATGTTTTCAAACCCAGGCTTTTGGAATCCATATCTACTACTTTTTCTACTGCATGAGGAAAATTGGTGTAACTTTTTAAGATGTTTGGAGCAAAATTCTTGTACAATCTGGATAAAAGTGTTTTGAGTTTGTTTTGTGATGTTTTATGGGGTTTTGTTTATTTATTTGGGGCTTTAGTGAAATAATTGCTTATACCTTGTTTAGTAGCTAAGGAAGTCAAATGTGTCAAATTGGTTAGAAATACTTATTTTTTTTTCCAGAGTAAAATTGTTAATATTTGGACATACAGAATCCTCTTCATGCTGCTAAAGAGTGAGCAAAATTATATTCTTTATTATGAATATCACATAATTCTCTCCATTAGCTCTTGCCCATACATATATTGGGATCTAGACATCATTAATTTCACATAGTAAGAAAGGTAGATGTGCCAATTTCTACTAGCCACTGCCAGATTTTTTTCCAGTGAGTGTTCATTGATGGGAGCTATAGAAATGAAACTCTACCCACTGTAATCATAACAGAGGTTGATGGAAATATGCATGTGACTGTCAGGATGAATCTATCAGTGTTGTCTTTGGTATTAGAGTTAACTACCATTTATTTGCCTTATAATAAAATCAAATATTTAGAACCTGTTATAGTTAAGGCCTTTGGGGTAAAAAGACAAGAACAAGACTATTCAGGCCCTTAAGAGCTTACATTTTCCCAACTTACATTCAAAAGAGGAAACTTAACCATATACATAGACCTAGACCTGCCATTCTGAGGCAAAAATCCAACGAGTTGACTGGATATATGCCATCACAGCTATAGAGAAGCTTACCTAGGTTTATGTCCAGTGATTTAGAAGTCAGTGTCATACTGACATTTGAATCTGTAGAATTAACTTTCTTCAGTAAGAGTAGTAAATTAGGACTACTTTAGGGAATTGGACCCCACTCTTAACCGAATTATCATCAAATTAGTTGAAAAACCTGGAGGGGCCACTGTGACAAATGGATTTGTCCTTGGTAGCTGTGGTTTTAAAATAGCAAACAACAATCCTTCCCAACATCAATGAAATGAAATGTCTACTTGCTAAGTCTTGACTTTTTGTGAAATATTTTCAATATCAATAGCAAACATAACTTGGTAAGATAAAATAAATCCATTTCAAAGAATAGGTTTGGTGATACATAATCTTTAATAAAATACAGGGAATTTTTATTACATATAATAAATGATCTTGTGCTAGGATTGTAATATTTTGTTTTACTTATTTTGAACAAACCTGGCTAAGCATATACTTTGAGCTTTACTTAGGTATATTTATTGAGTATTATGGTTTGTGCTAATGAGAATGTGTGTGTATACATATGCTTAGTACAGCATAAATTAACAATACTATTTTTAGTAAAGAAGAGACCATCATTTGGATGTAGAATTTGTGGCTAATAAGCACTTGCTAAAAATATGTAGCAAGCATACCAAAATGCCATTAGTTTGTTTTGATTTGAGAGCAATGATGTATGTGGCATTGTATGTGAATATTCCTGCTTTTCTTATACCACAACTACCTCATTTGCCAAATATGGGAATGATCCTTTGTTCATGTTAATTGAAAATGACATCCTTATTCATCATATGCATTTTTTTAGTCATTAAAATTCTGTCCAAAGACTATCCAACTGAGAACTGCAGAGTAGTACATGGTGCTTGTTAATCTATTGTTATAAGCCTTCTGTTTTATCCCCCTCTGAAATGAATAGAAACAGGAACTAGGATGTTTGAATACTGGCTATGTCTAGGCACTCATACTAGAGGAGTGATTCTGAATGATCTGGATAATTGCCATAGTTCTCCTTTGCATTTTATGATGAAGACATGGCCTTGGAGTTAAACTACAAAATAGAAAATCATATATATTTGAGATAAATTTTCTTTAAAGTTGTTATCAGGCTTCCCTGAGGTAAGTGAATTGGAGAATTAAAGCAATTAAACAGTTATTTGATAATATAGACAATCAAACTGAACTATTTAAAAGCAATGTTTTTTCTCCAAAGTGTGTGTATGTATGTGTGTATGAGTGTGTGTGTGTGTGTGTGTGTGTGTGTGTATGAGTGTGTGTGTCCTCCTGAATTACCCAACTAATTACTTGGACCCAACTTCATTTTACCCATGAAGACATAACCATAGGTAGTGTCTGTTTAATGTCTTATTTTTTTTCTTTGTGACCTTCTGAAAAGTAGTGAAAAACACATTAAAGTAATTTATATTAGATGTCAAAAATGTGTTTATTTTTTGGATAATAAAGGTTTCCATTCCTTTGATTAAATTTATGTTTATATTTGACATTTTCTTGAGGTCTATAAATCCACATGACAGTTAAAGTCTACATACTCCCTGTACCTAGTGCCAGGTTGAGTTGAATTTGGACACATCACATAAATAAAAGTGGTTTTATGTTTCACCTTCATCTGGTAGGTGAGCACTCCACCTTTTCTTGTGAAACATAATCGGTTGTGACATGGCAAAATTAGATCCTGGCTATTTATTATCTTCTGAAATCAAAAACCATAACTGGGAAAGCATGTGGTAAGTCCACTGGAGCAGCTTGCATGCAGAGAGGGAAAGAGGAGGCTTTCCAGCTTTATAAGCTCAAGGTGATTTTCTCTAACATGTAGAGCATTTTAATTAATTACCCTGAAAGATTGAGTAAATTATTATTTGAATACTTTATGGCATTACATGTTAACATTTCAAGGACAAAGTGCTGTACTCTGCTTTTCCACAATGCTTCATCTGTCAGAATATATCTTCCAAATTTATGTAGTATACTTCAGAGTAAAGGGTAGACAGAGCATGAGTACTTTAAATTATTGTGAGACACCTACTCCAATATGATCTATCCTGAAAAAGAAGAACTCCCATATTTACTGATATCTGATTCCAAAGTGAAAATTAACTGTATATGTTTGTTAGTCATATCCCCCAGAATAACTTTAGACCAAATTTGGTGGGTTTTTTTGATGATGAAAGTTGTTTTTAGTGAGGTTGACTCGGAAGTTCAAGCAAAGCATGGCCAAATAAAACAAGTAGTTAAATTTAAAATCTGGGGAGCCAGGGTCCTTTCCTGGCTGTGGCACTAGAGATTCAACTTTTCTGAGGCTTGTTTTCCTCATCTGTAAAGTATATATATGTATATGTATATGTATATGTATATGTATAAGTATATGTATATGTATAAGTGTATGTATATGTATAAGTATATATATATATATATATATATACATATATATATGCGAATAGTTGGAGGGGTTAGAAGGAAGGTAGAAGAAAACTAAGTTTGTGTTGCTGCTGCTGCTGCTACTGCTACTACTACTACTGTTGTGAGTGTTTCTTGTAAATAGCCCTTTGGCAGAGCGTGCTTACGGTGCATGCTTATTTGTGGAAGGGGATTTTCCATTTTGATACTGAAGTCTTTAAAAGACAAATCGAAGGGCGTGAAACAGATGCTTGTTGAGCAGCATTTCATGAAGTCTGCTTAAGCACAGAAAGTGCATTCAGTAGCATAGGCTGTTTAGCTGATCTTTGTAACCAATAACAAGCTGCATTCTACAGATATAATCTTTCTCTCTCTGTAAGGGCACTCAACCTTTTACTAACTTCATCCTACCATCAATAGATTAGATTAAATCCCCATTTACTGCATTATATTAATATTTTCAATGGCACACTAATCCAAGAAATAAATGTGTCAGTTTCTATGACTACATTGTAATGGGCACAGCCATAAGAAGAGTGCCTTAAGGCCACATAAAAGACTTAATGTACAGATTGAATAGAAGCACGTTATTTATTACTAAGCTATCAAGCCGAGAAATTTAGCGATCTCATTTTTTAGATTTGCGCATTTGACCTGGGCCAATTGGCTTGGTTGATAATATTGAATATTTAGCACCATGGTATTTTTTTTTTCACTTTTAAGGATAAAGTGTGGCTGGCTGGCTAATTTGTTTTAGAACATTTTGGTGAATTGAATGATTTTAATGTTCCTGAAATATTTATTGGTACTTCTTTTCTAGTGTTAGTGGTTTGGAAATTAAATAAAGCTCAGACTGCCCCTTTAGCAAGCACATACTGATGAGGAGAGCCAATTTGGCAAGAAATGACAGCAAAGAATGAGTAAAAACATATTCAGCCTGGTTCTCTGATCCAAGTATCAAAGGCCAGGGTGGCATGGGCCTTCCATGGGTTTATGTGGAATTGAAGAATTTTATTCCATGTCCACCCCTCCAACTCCAAGCCCACAGGGGAGAATTGTGTGCGTGCGTGTGTGTGTGTGTGTATGTGTGTGTGTGTGTGTGTATCTCATTCTCCTGTGCGTTGTTTCCCTATATAAAAACCTGGAATAGGAGAATCAAACTAAATGACTTGAAAGTAACTCTCTTTAGCAAATGTCTCTTTCTCACTCCTTTCCATGATGCCAAGAAGAACTTCAAAGGCATATGATATGTTGGGTTCAGTAAGAGATGCTTCCATACCAAAACAAATTTTGCTACACTGATATGTTTGCATTTGAAGCATGAATAGGCCTGTGTCTTCCCAAAGTCAAAAACAACCAGTGGGAAGGCCAGAACATCATGTTGACAAAACTAAGAACACCTTTTTAAAAAATTGATTTCAGTCTAATAGTTCCTCTGTTGACACAGCTTTAATTCCCCTGTAGTAATTGCAGTATTTGAAGCTGGCAAATCATTGTGAATAGATTCATTTGACAAATAGTGTAGGGCACTGAATTCTCAATCTTTCAAGAGAATAGCTTTGCTGAAAGTTGAGTTATGGAAGTCCATTGGATGGAAGTTCTGACCCATGTTTACAACAGCTAAAGGGACTGCTTATTTTTTGTGCAAAAGCTGATTCAAAACCTAAATTATATTTCCTTCCTGGAGTATACCAAACAGTTTCTTCAGAGAATGTTTAGGGATAGGCTTTTGACTTTGGTCTCTTCTTCTCAAGCCTGTGCCCTTCTCATTTACCTTTATTTCTTATTCAAGAAAAATGTGGGGTCACTGCAGACTGCTGGCTAACATGAGATATAGCTATATAGCTGATTACACATCTACTCACCATGACATTTGGAAAACCTGTGTTATATTGGACGAGATTGCTAGGAGGTTGTGTTGTGTGTGTGTGTGTGTGTGTGCGCGCGCACGCGCGCACACATATGTAGTAACGCCACACCGTATTCTTAAGATTTACTGAAAAACACATTTTTCCCATTAAACATTCTTTCACACTTCCTAAGAGAACTCCTTATCACAGTTGTAGACAACAGCCAGAAGCTGACATTTCCAGAATTTCACATGTCAATAAAACTGTTTAAAACATTGTAAGGAGGTAAAGTGAAGACAAGAGAGACTTAGCAGAACGTATTAGTGGTTTTAACAGAGGTCTCTCAATCTATTTAAGTCTTAAAATTTATGTTGTGGAAAAGTCCATTTCCAGTAAGTCAGAATAACCTTCATGACAACATTTCGTCAACATTAATGCTAAAGAAAAGTGAAAGATATTTACAGTATATTGCCCATGTGGAGCATGAACAAAAAATTATTACCTACATAGAACTGGTGGAAAATAAAGGGATATACACATGAATTAGTATTTACTAGGTAAAAAATAATGTAATCTTTATTATTGTTTCAGTGTTGCCTAACATTTACAAGTCTTTTGTGAGCATTTTTCAGTTTGCTGTTAACACTACAGTTGAGCTTTTCCTTTAAGGAATATTTAAGACAAATGTATGATGACTAATTAGCATTTGATTTATCATACAAGATTCAAGGTTTCTTCCATAATTCAAGTATAGTTTATTAGGAGGGAAAAAAAGTTTAACAATTTTTTTGGAAGCCAGTGAAAGGGGAAAGCTATTTCTGTGAGAAGTCACTGTTTCAGTAATGATGAAAGTTATTTCAGTCTTAAAAGTAAAAAACGAAAATTTAATGTTCCTTGCCACAGATTTCCTCTCTAGCCTGAACTTATATAGAATTGTATTATTAGTATTGATAAAACATCGAGTACAGCATTGCTGCAGGAAAATCAGGCAAACCATCAACAACAAGTGTCTTTAAAATGGAAACACTGGGAGATTTTTCTTTTCCTTCAGCTGAGGTATAACCACGATTTTGGAAAGTTTGAAAGCCTGTATTTTGAAAACAGAAAATGTGAATGGAAAATTCTGTAGCATTTTGCCCTTTGAGTTCTTAAAAGAGTGAATTATTGCTTCTCTCTACCATGGTCATTAATAATGACAGATGTATGTGGTACAGAGTTCACCTACCTTATTGTCAGTAACAGGGACAGGGAGAGAGTATTTATTAGAGAAGGAGAAGGTACGGAAAAGACATGAAGTTGAAACAAGACAAGAGCAGAGATGGGGGGGGGGGAATGTTGTGCTGTTTTTTTTCTGGATTGAAATGAAAAAATAGCATACTTAAAGCGTTCTTAATGCCCTCTTTCAGAACATTTCTTCAATGCAAATGTATTTCGCTTCCATAAATGTTCTTTGTGGTGTTGATTTTAAAACAGAAATAGGGAAGCACTCATTTTTATCTTATTCTAGCAGTAAACCTGTCAAATAGCCAAATATATTTGAATGGCTCTTAAAATATCATTTGGACCAGTGATAAAAATACCACAAACTCATTACCTTTTTTCTATGAAATAGAGAACTAAAGAGGATTTTGAAGTGAAGAGGTCCAGCAGTAAGATTTAGGTAGTCTCTTAACTGTGATTTGAAATATAACTTAATAAATATCACTGAATAATTTTTGTCAAAAAGCTCTGCAGAATAATTTACAAAGTAAGAATTAGATAAGGCAGAACTTACTTTTTACCCTATGCTCTATTTTTTTTTTTCCATTCTTGATTTCCATCTCTGAATGGTAACTGATCTTGAATTTCTTTCCCTGCAGTCTTTTCATTAACCACTAAGATGCAAAGTAAAGCCAATACCTTTAGTCAGATTTTCTCCTCTCTCATGGCCTCTCCCTTCCACTGCCACTCCCCCTTCCCCTCCCCCTCCCTCTTCCTCCCTCTCCCTCTCCCTTTCCCTTTCCATCTTCCTTTCCTCCCACTTCCCTCTCCCTCCCTCCTATTTTTTCTTTTCTTTTTCTATTCACTGAAAATGTCTGACAGTTAATTCTAGAGGACTGGGAGAGTGAGATTTAGGGAGGGGGAGAGAAATATTGTTAAACATGGGCCCAAGCAGAAGGATATACAGACTCGAGTTTTGTTTGAAAAATGCCTGCCTGTGGACTGAAACAATTACTTCTAAGTTTGAAGGAATACAGAAAAGTCACTATTCAAATATTATATTGTAGCAGCCTGACCATTTACATTCACATTCTCAATGCAAATTTAAATAAAAATAATAGGTATAAAGAACACACACAATATATAGATTCTTGGATTTTTGATTTCTTTTGTGTGGATACTTTGTCTGCTGGTACAGGTTACAACTCCTCCACATCTTTTCTGGTCCTGTGTGCCTCATAAATATATATTTCCATAAATTCCCTCTCCCCCAAAAGGATGCTGCCCAGTGTTCTGGAGACCTTCCTCTGGTTCATTTTATATTATCATGGTACCATTCTAGCACTCGGGCCATTGGTCAGTTGTCTCTTGTTCTTGATAAATATCTGTCCACCTCCTATTTTGGTTATTATATACTTATCCTTGATCTTGTTTTTGTTTTGTTTTGCTTTTGTTTATTTGCAGCATTTTTCTTAAACAAATCATTGGAAATATGCTGCTATACATTTTTTAAAAATCCAAATAACCATAGCTAGCATGTACACAGCATTGTAAAGTTTGCAAAACATTTTATGTATTATCTTATTTGATCTGCATAATAACCCTGCAAGATAGGTGCTATTCTTATTAACTCCTTTTTTGTGATTGAGGAAACTAAGTTTCAGAAGCAGTTAAGTGACATGCCGAGGGTCACACAACTTAGTAGTTGATAGTGGCGGGATTCAAACTTTGATCTTCCTGATAGCCCTTCAACTACTAGAAGATAGTTATCATACATCCTTTATGCTTTCTCTTTTCTAGACTAAGCATTTTCCAATTCTTTGGAGTTAGGAAGACCCAAGTTCAAATTATGCCTCAGATACCTACTAAGCCTTGTGACCCTAGGAAAGTCATTTCCTAATTCCAAGTCCAGCACTCTAGCCACTCTACCACTTCTCTGCCAAGATAGCTGACACAGAGAACCATAAAGGAACTAGAAATGCTTAGTCTAAAAAAGAGAAGATATAAAGTAAATGTGATAATTATCTTCTAGGATTTGAATGGCTATCCAAAATACCTACTATGTTCCAATGCTCAGGTGAGCTGAGGATTCAAAGACCGAAGTGAAACAGTTCCCAACCTGAAGGTCTATCCAGAGAAACAATACATATACACAAAATTCTCGCAAAAGAAATACAGGGCAATTGTGAGGAGGGAAGCCCTAGCAGATGGAGGGGATAAGGAAAGCCTTTTTGTGGAGGGTGGTCTTTGAACTGAGTTTTGAAGGAAACTAGAGATTCTAAGAAGCAGAGGAATCAAATTTGTTTTGTTTGGAACCACTGGACTAGAAGCAAAGGGTGGCAGTCACAAAGAGGCAGATTTACAGTTGATGTAAGGAGAAACTTCTGAGCAATCAGAACTAGCCAAAGACAGGATGGAATAGAATACCCTTGAAAGTAGCTGATTCCCCCACTGGAAGCTTCCAAGTAGAAAACACATGTCCACTCTCAGATGTAAAAGTGGTTCTTTTTCAGGTATGATCTAGACTGGACTGAACTGACCTCCTAGGTCTCCCCTAACTTGTAAGATTCTGAGATTATGTGACTGATTTTTTTGTCTACCACCATAACTGTGGTAGGAAAAGTAGACACAGAAACCGAACAATTTATTTTACTTTATTTTTCAAAATATAGAGAAACAAAATGCCAGAAATACAGACTGGCTGTTGAACAATGATATACTTTATAAGTGAACTCTCGTAAATATAAACTAAATGGTCACCTATCTTTTAGAAAGTAGTTGTGAATTAACTTGAAAAGAAGAGGGCACAGGTGGACCCATCAACTATCTTCAAACGAGTTGAGCCACTATCATCTCAATTTTCTGAAAAAGCTTTGTTGTAAATAATAATAATGATGGTGATGATGATGATGATGATGATGATACTACTACTACTACTACTAATAAACAAGCTAAGAGAAGATTGGAGAAGCAGCTTCAGAAAAACGAAATGAAACACAGAAAACAAGCCCTCAGCCTTAAGGGAGAAAAAAATTACAGGATAACTAAAGAAAATTAAATTAGCTTCAAAAGAAAATGCCTTTTTTATCACTCAGAAGTTGGCCAGTAAGAGGAGAAGTAAAAGTAAGATTGGTAGGAATGATTGTACTCTTTCAAGGGACTGGACTGTTCTTAATTGGTAAAAATGAAATACATTTCTTTATGTAGCTAACTGGTAGGTAAGAGGCTATAGTCAAATAGAGTTATCAAAGTGAGGTGATTAGACCTCTGTCCCTCAAGTCTCAGAAGGAGATGTTGTAATCAACCACTCTGTCAGCTACCATTTGATAAACACTTCACTATGTGTCGGGCACTGTGTTAAGTGCTAGGGATACAAAGAAAGTTAAAAAAATTATCCCTGCCCTCAAGGAACTAACATTCTAATGGGCTACAAATATGTAAATAATAATATAAGATGTATACAAAGTTTATGGAAGGTTGTCTCAGAGGATAAGGCAGTAGCAGCTAGAGGGACCAGGAGAGGCCTCCTGTAGAAGGTGGGATTTTAGCTAGATAAGAGGTAGAGTGAGGAAGGAGGGCATTTTGAGAGTAAAGGACAACTGGTATGAAGGCACTGAATTAGGAGTTGGGGAGACACTGGAGTTTATTGAATAGGAAATAACATGATCAGACCTTTGCTTTAGGAAAATCACCATGACTGCTAAATAGAGAATAGATTGGAGTAGGGAGAGGCTTGAGGCAGGGAGGCCAATTAGCAGACAATTATAATAGAGGGGTGATAGGGTGATGTAGACATATACTAGGGTAGTGGCTATGTAAGCAGAGGGGAGAGGACATACATGAGAAATGTTGCAAAAGTAGAAATTACAAAATTAATACCAGACTGGATATTACTTAGGAAGTTGAGAATGATTTGCATATGAGCATCCCTCAAGAAAGGAGCATTGTTCAGTGGTCAAAGAAAGTGATTTCTAGCTTGAAAGTACCTGAGATCAGTAGTCTTGTCCTTTGCAATGACTTTGTCTTTATATGACCCAAGTCTTATAATTAGTATTGTCGAGTATTTTTTTCCCTTCCTCTGTCCAATCAAATTCTAGTCTGTCAACTTTTGGCACATGCTCCAAGATTCATTCTATCACACTATATGCCCAGTGAACTGTCTACCTAACCACGGGGATATGTCAAAGTTGGCTAGGATTTATAAGGTCATAACACCTTGGAGTCCATGTGGGAATTTCCTGGTTTAGGAATGTTCTTAGGAAATTACTGGGTTTTTAGTTACACACTGAGTTTGTGTGAGTGTATTGCTGTATTTCTGAAACTAGAAGATTTCTCTTTTCTCTCCATTTTATTCTCTCCTGTCACTCCAGAACAGGGTATTTGTTCCCAAGTACACTCCAGGACCTTAGTATAAAGCAGATAGCATGAGCCTGGCCGTCTTTGGGCAGAACTTATTTCAAGTGTTCTGCTATGACTTGGACAAAGAACAACATAAAAAGGAAAAGAGAGAAGTTATATTTTAGCCTCTATTCCCAGACTTACTAACTTAGTACTTAATTTATTGTTATGATTTTATGCCTCCCTCCTCTTTTCACATGGATCATTGGCTATAAACCAGCATAAACTGTTACTTTATTACCAACTGTCTCATATAGGTCATTAAAATTTATTGATTAATCTGTTCTCTATGACTTTTTTTTAAAATGTAAAAGCAAAAAGTTTGAAAACTCCTGCTGTACACATAGGCATGTGTGTATGTGTGTATGTGTATATGAGTATGTGAGACTTTGGTTTCAGAAGACAAGGGTCTGGTCTGGTTATCTCCATATCAGCAGATTAGATGAGGTGATTCCACACTGTAGAGATTTCCTAGTTAGGAAAATCTCTGCAGTTCATCTATAGCTTACAGTAAAGCTGTCTGGTTCACTGAGAAAATTAAGGGCCTTGTTCAAGGTCATAGAGCCAGTATATGTCAAAGGCTGGACTTGAACCCAGGTCTTCCAGATTTCTGGTACATCTTTCTTTTTCTTTACTACACCACAATTTCAGCAAAAAGTCCAGAACTATATTTACTACTCTAGGCTCCTCACAATATGTCTATAAAGTTACAAGCACATAGAAGACACTTATCATAAATACATATGTACATATTACATGCATACATGACATGTATTTATAGACACAGATACACAATAAAACATTAGAAAGATATTACAGTCCAATGGAAGTAATTTGGAAGATTAGAGAAGACTTCAAGGAGGAAGTACTTTTTGAGCTACACATTGAATTATGAGAAGTATTTTGAAAGGCAGAAGTGGGATGCAGACCATTCCAGAAGAAACAGCATGAGAAAAACAGAGAAAGGAAATGGTATATGAAGGGCATTTAAGGGACTCATGGATTGTAAACTAAATTAGTGTCATATATCGAGCCTTAAGTGTCATGCCAAGTTTAGATTTTATTCTGCAGTAAGTGGGAAGCCAATAAAGATATTGGAGTTGGAATAATGTGATTGGAGCTATGCGTCTGACATTTGTTTTCACTTAGATTGAAGGTTGGAGAGACTGGATGTGGGAAGATAGTCATAACTCCAGGGTCTGCTGTAGCACATAGTAATGGCTTAATAAAGCTTCTTGAATTAACTAATTAGCTAATTAAATTAAAAAGTGAATGAATGGACAGTATGATGTAGTGAAAGAGCAGTCAACTTGGAGTCATGAAATTGGGGGTGCTTAGCCTGGAGAAGACTTCAAGTATCTAAAGACTGTCACCGACAAAAATGCATTAGACTTGTTCTTGTCCTGTTTGGCCCTAAAGGACAGAAGAAATGGGTGGCAGTTACAGAGAGGCTGACTTTGGTCCAGTGTTAGAAAAAGCTTCCTAACAGTTGAAGCTATCCAGAAATGAAATGGGCTTCTTGGAGAATGAAGGTCTTTTCCTCACTTGAGCCTTCTTAGCCCAAGGCTGGATAACTTGTTGGAAATGCTATAAAGGCGACTCTTGGTCAGGTACAGTTTGGATCAGATGGTCTTTCCCATCACTTTTAGTGCTTATTTTTAATGATTTGATATAATCATTTATGTGCTCCCACTTCATTTTTAAAAAAAAATTATTTGTATCCTTTGACCACTTATTCATTGGATAATGGCTCTTGGTCTTACGTATTTCAGTTAAATTCTCTGACTTAAGTTTGTGCTTTGGTTCAAATTAATAAGCGCTAATTCACTGCTGATTAGATTGACTCCATTACTTACTAGCTGCCCTACCTGTACCCTAGATAAGTTACTTTTCTAAGCCTCAGTTTCCACATCTGTAAAATGGAGGTTAAAAGTATTTGCACTAGCTTCTTGTGAAGATCCAATGAGATAATATACCATTCTAGCCATTACCATATTTCTTACTTTTCCCCAACTGGGACTCTATGTTATACCTTGGACAGAGATAGAAACTCAACCTGTGATTTCATTGGTATGCAGAAAACTCACTTCAACTTACAGCCTTAGAAAGTTTCAAAGCGGGGTGGGGGGAGAAGGGAAATTCAGTGACTTAGAGAATATGTCAGAGGTTAAGATCAGTTCTTTAACTACTTTCCTATGTTGCCTCTCTGTGCTAAGTATAGTTGTATACTGTACCTGTACCATGGGACAGCTGGGTGTCTCAATGGATAGAGTGCTGGGCCTGGAGTAAGTAAGACCTGAGTTCAAATTCTTCTTCAGACACTTACTAGTTCTGTGACCTGCTTGCATCATTCTCCTTATCTGTAAGATGCACTGGAGAAGGAATTGCATTTTTGACAGGAAAATTCCAAATGGAGTCATGGACGACCGAAAATAACTGAACAACAATAACAGTACCCACGTCAATGAAGTGACTTAAAAATGCAATGAAATAGACTCCACAGTGGACTAGTACTAGGCCCATGGAGGCTCTTTATCTCCTCCTTTGTGACAGACCTACACTAGGCAGCTACATTCAGACCAGAAAAATAAGTGAAAGAGGCTACTAGAGTAGAGGAATAACTTCTCCTGGCTGAAGTTGAAGTAGCAGCAGAATGTAGCAATAATAAATGAGGCCCTGGAGAAGGTATTAAAAGGCAGGATAGTCATCTTAATATTTCAAGTTAAAGAAAAATGTCTGTACTCTGATTTAATAGGTTGCCATTCTTTCTCATCATCTAAATCACATACAGCTCAATAAATAAATTTCCTTTTTCAATAATAAATTTCTATACCCTTTACTTTAGCAAACAGAAACAAATCAATAAGTATTGAAGTTAGTGGTATTTCACCCCTGTAAGGTCATGTGAGTCATTTAGTCCAGGAATATAATCAATGTAGTTGCTTTCAATCTTACCTTCTCAGAACACTTTAGAGTGACAATAATAATATCTGCCAGTGGTTTAGCACCTTAAAATCTGCAACATGCTTTTATGTACATTATCTCATTCGAGGGGCACAGTAATCCTAAAGTAGTAACTCAGAAATTATTATTCCCATTTCATAGTTGAAACTGGCATCCTCAAAGTGGTTAAGTGACTTGCCCATTGTCGCATAGTACATAAGTATCAGAAGCAGAATTTGAATCCTGGTACAACACTGTATCTGCCACGTTAAGTTGCCACTGTGATGCCCATAGATGGGAGAGGTGGGAGCGCAGGTAGGTATTGGAAGAAACATTTATTAAGTGCCTACCAAGTGCCAGGCACCGTGCTAAGTGCTTTAGAAATATTCCCATTTAACCAAGGAAACTGAGGCAGAATAAAGAAGGCATAGTCGTATTTTCCACTTTTGACCCCCATATACCTACATATATACATATATGTATGTATTTATGTATGAATAGATACATACGCACACGCACCCCAACATTTAAGAACCAATATTTCACCGCATGATATGTATTGTTACACTTTTCCCTAAAGCTGACTTTACCTTCCTTTCCCGTTTGCTTCAACCCGATTGACGTAAGAAGGAAGAACAAACAATATTTTTAGGTAGCTAGAAAGATTTTTTCCCCCTTTCAGTTATCTACAGGATAGATGGCCTCTTCATAAGAATGCACCTTAACAACTTGACAATGAAACCAACCATTATTTGGTAAAGTGAGCCTTTCTTTCCCTCAGAGAAACAAAGGGGTAGTTGAAAGTATGGATATGTTTATGTGATCTAAATCTACAATAAAGTTGTTAATTGCCTTTCAAAAACCATTGATCTTTTATGTAGATTGTTAAGACGTAGAAAAGAAGTTGTTAGATATAACATTTGTAGTTACTGAAAACTTGGTGGGTCAGCCTAGTGCCAATTAGAAAGATTTCTTTCTGGGCCACTATGGGGAGATTTAGATGTGAGGCATAGTTCATAAAATACATATTTCAGTTACTCTTGCCTTGAACACTGGGAAATCCTGAGTTTCCGAATGTTTAATCAACACATCCCAAATAAAAATCACAATCAAGCCCTTTCCAGCTCTCAATTTTTTTGTTTATTACTCTTAACCTGTCTCCTTCCAACTTACCTTTTAACCTTAACATTAGCAGTCTCCCCAGCTAAAAAATGTGTAATAATTTTCTTTGATTTTTCCCATCCCTTCAAATACGTATATTCTTTTAGTCAGTGAATCCTCC
This sequence comes from Trichosurus vulpecula, assembly GCF_011100635.1. Lineage (NCBI taxonomy): Eukaryota > Metazoa > Chordata > Mammalia > Diprotodontia > Phalangeridae > Trichosurus > Trichosurus vulpecula. Next base: position 273,774,209 of record NC_050573.1, on the reverse strand, counting down.
CTTTCTAATTCATCCATCCTCTTTAATCTCACTACCACCACCTTTGTCTAGAGTATAATGACTTCCATAGTTGGATTAGTTCAGTACAGGGGACGATTTTATAACAGATATCTCTGCCTTGAAACCATTTTGTTTAGTCCTCTCAAATTAATCTTCCTAAAATGTCATTTCCATTTTTTTCATTCCCTTGATCAGGAATCTAAAGTTCCTTTCGCCCCAAAAACATTTAGTAAGTAAATACCCACTGTGTGCAAGGAATCCTACTAGATTCTGGTGATACAAAAACAGAAATGTTTGCATATAAAAATGATCTATTCAACAATATTCCTCTGTGCTTTGGCCCTGTCCTACTTTTTATCTTATTTCCTACCACTTCCCAACACAAAGACAATTGCTGTAATCAAGCTAACCACCCACTATCTTCTGAGCATGTTTTTGGTCATTTCCACCGCTTTTGCCTTTATTCTTTCCTTTTAGACTTTTTGTCTGCGGGGCATGTTACCTTTCCATATCCACTCACCCATCATGGCCTAGTTCAAGCCCCATCCCTTAAGTAAAACCTTTTCCAAGTATTCCCAGTGAACTTCCAGACAGTATTCACTGTGTTTTATTGTTCTCTAATTGATCCTTATCCCCAAATATTTTTTTCCTAGCCAGATTCTAAAGTTTCATCTACCGCCCAATCTACCACGGTGCTAACAATATAATAGTGGATATAAGTACTTGCTGATTGATTGACACAATGGACAAATCACCAACATTGAATCTTTCTCTGAGAAATGTTGGTTTATTTCACTTGTATAAGCAGCATGCCTGGTAGTTAGTTATCTGCCAATATATTTACTAGGAACTTTAGACTATAATAATTTGAGTAGTAATTTTAGTAGAGAAAAATATTCGTAGAAAATGCTAGTGAGAAAATTCCTTTCTTTGCCACTCCTCAGTTGAAATTTAATAAGTATTTGTTCAGAAAGTTTATATATTGCATGGCTGTGGATGGATTTATAGTTGGAGAAATTTAGGTGTGGAGAAGTTAAGTGACTTACTCAGGGTTACCTTGGGGCAGTGTTTATTCACACAGAGTGAAATAGAAAAATGAGTCAATTTCCAAGATAATTCAAGCCAAAAAACAATTTTTGGTTATATAGGTGAGGAAAAATATTTTCCCCATGAATTAGCTAATTTTTTTTCTGTTTATTGGTATAATAATCATAATAACAATATGATAGCAATTATTATTTTAAAGCCAACAGGTCAGCTTGGCTCTCATAGTGGCTAAAAGTCTGTTTTCAATAAGGAATCCTAGAGAAGTTCAGAGAGATTTTCTTCCCTTTATGATTTTGGGTGGTGCATTTTTGTGCCCTTTGGAGGCTAGAGGAGAGAATTAGGCAGATTATATTATATCATTTTTAGATGGAACATTTAATAATGTTTAAGCCAGGTCTTCCAAATCTGTCCTGAGAAAGGCTTTCTATTTCCATTAAACAGATTTATGGAGACCCTGAACATTAAACCTTCCTTATTCTTTTGCTTAGGGATTTGTGTTTAATTTTCTGGGATAGCATCCAATGATAATGTCTTAAGGACTATACTTCTCTAGAAGAAGAGCTAAGAAAAGAAAATGCTCCATCATCTATGTTTAGCGTCAGAGCTATGTTAACATTAAAATAAAATGGACTAGAACTGAACACTCTAACTTTCACCTTGTGATACTCTGAATTCAGTGATGCTTGGGCAGATGCATCCCAAGGAAGGGCCCTCAGAGACCATCTAATCCAGCCTGTTCCCCAGTATGATCCCTTCTAAAAATCCCCAATTGGTCACCTAACCTCTACTTTTCCTAAATTGTGGTATATAGAGCTGCAAGCTCCAAATGAGTCCCTGGGTAGAGGAAAGTAGATCTGTCACCCTCCTTGTGAGCTTATAATTAATTCACAGAACCCTCTGTATATTTTTTAATATTAACTGTTTTCAAACTCTGTCTATATTATGTGGTTGTTTTTTTTAATACAAGTATAGAACCTTATCTTTACTTCTTGTACATGTTATTTAATTGGATTCAGCTCATTGTTCTAAGCTTGTAAAGATACCTTTGTCATTTAACCTGTTAACTCTCCCTTTCACATGCAAAATTCTTGGTTCTGAGTTTAGCTACAGATATAGACAACGGTATGTTTCTAAATGTTTAATGACCAGCTCTCTGCAAAAAAAAAAAAAAAAAAGCACACTTGACAAACTTTTAGGTTTAATTTGCATTATTAACGTTTTCCATCACTTTCTTAAGACTAGACAGAAAATATAATAAACCAAGCCCCGATTTGTAGCATTTGCCAGTTTCCAAGGTGTTTTCAGCTCACACTGAAAATTTAACTATCTGCTCATGATTAGAGCTGGCTCCAGCACACACCTACATATAGGTGTTAAAGCTCTAGGTCACATAATAACTATGATAAAACACATTTATATAGTGCTTTGAGAATTACAAAGTCCTTTCCTAACAAAAGTACTGTTAAGTAAGCAATGCAAGTTTTGCTATTCCCAGTTGTCTGTCGATGTAGACAATTCATCTCCTTTTGCGTTGACTGTTAGGACTTAGTTGTTTGTTTTTTTCTGACTAAGGTATAAAATATTGAGTATGAAAAAATCTGAAGCCATAATTTAGAAACTCCACTGTGTATTGTCATTGTGTCAGTGTGTAAGAGGAAAACAACCCAAAAAATTAATCTGGTCTGGATTTTCCATATAAGCTTGGGGTTTTAAGAGAAAGCCAAGATGTGGGAAAGCAATTTCTTTGTAAATGTATTTGTATGCCAGCAGTCCTATTACATGTTACACACACAGACAGATAGATGTATATTTATTACACACACACATACACACACACACACACACACACACACACACACACACACACACACACAGAGCTAGCTGGAGCATTGGATGATAGAGCACCAAACCTGGAGTCAGGAAGACCTGGATTCAAATGTGGCCTCAGCCACTTTCTACTTGGGTGACCCTGTTTGCCTCTGTTTCCTCATCTATAAAATGAGCTGGAGAAGGAAATGGTAAACCACTCAAATATCTTTGTCAAGAAAACCCCAAATGGGGTGATGAAGAGTCAGACACTACTGAAAAATGACTAAAACAAAAACAACACACACATATAATATTTAATAGGACCACTGACATACATATATAAAGAGTTTTCTGTATGTATCATTAATATATCTACTTGAAGAGAATTTTAAATAATTTCTGCCACAATGAATAAGGCTCTTTGAAACCTTTAATAACTGTTTTTAAAAAGGAAATCATTATAATCTTTTAGACTTTGTTAATTACAGCATAAGTAAAGAGCAGAGTCATTGAAAACACATTCAGAGTTAAGTCTGTTGAATGCCATGCTGGAAAATAGGCTGATTACATAAGGTCTCTCTGAAAAAAAGCCTTTTGACCAATCATAAAATATTACTTCTACTTCATGGCACTTGAAAGAACTGCAGTAAACAGTAAAAGGATTAAAAAAGTCACAGTTGATGATTGCAGTATGCACACTAGTCTAGTGCTCCGGAATGGTATACACACACAATATAGACACATAAATGTATATAGGCATATACATATCTGTTACACACATTCTAAAAGAATACCTAATCTCCTAGTCTATGTGATGCCTGAGTTTCTGTGCTAGAATAGCAGATCTGGAAGAAGTCATTGAGTCCAACCCAACCATTTTACAGATGAAGAAACTGAGACCTGGAGATATTAAGTTACTTGCACGGTATCACATAGAAAATTGGTGATGGAACTTCAATTGGTATCTATCTTCCAGTTTCTAGTCTGATGTGTTTTCCCCACTACTACATGATGACATCTCTTGGCTATATCATGTGGCTTCAGAGCCCCCAAAGAAATCTGAAATATTAACCACTTCAACTCATTAAAACATTAGCATCATTTGGCAATTTCTAATAGGATAATGTGAAACAAGAAGCCTGGACTGGAATTAATAGTGTCGTCATGTTTCTATAGGACATATATTGGGATGAAAGAAAGAAGAAAGACACTTGATAGTAATTGAGTTACTTATTGATACCTACTTTTCACTACATAAGAATATCAGACCTCTACCTAATTTATTTTTATAATGAGGTAGTCTCTGGCAGATGCCTCCAGCTGCCAGTGAATTTGACAGTGAGTACTTTTTCAAGACTGAGGCAATAGCAAAACTTTAGTAAGATAACAAAGCAAAGCAAAGCAACAATAACAATAAAAATAGTTGAATACAAATGATAACGCCGATATGTTTGCCTAGCTGGAATCATGCTTTCGTATTTTGTGGATACATAGTTTTACCAATGTGAAACACTGCCCCCACTCCATCCTCTCCACTCCCACTTCCCAGATCGTAACCCTCTGTGATTTAATAGATGATCTTCAAAAATTGCTGTGGCCAAAATACTCATCATGCTATAGATGACCTGGTGATAAAACTATCATAACTTAGCTAGGCTATACCAGGAATTCTAGATGTGCAGTGTGTCGTCTCATGGCGCCTAGACTCAAAGATTGTCTAAACTCCTCCAGAGCTTTTTTTTCTACCTAGGTATTCTTCAACCCAGAGTCACTGCTTTAAAATAGGACCAAATTGGAAAAGCAGTGCCGTTTTTATTGATAATTTTGTAAAAGGGCTCCATGAGATACAGAATTGAATGGTTGACATTTGTATTGCCAGTGGAGTGAGTACCTCACGTGGACAAAATCACAGACACAGTTGACTATAATGAAATGAATTATCAATTAAGAAGCATCTTACTTCCCCGTGATATCCTTAGTTGAACTGCCTAGAAAAGCAGAAATACTTTTTTGGTTATTAAATGAATTTATTTGTCTATATAGCATAAAATTAAAAAATACCACTGTTCAAGTATTCTATTATTCAAATCACAGCTGACTTCTGATGAGCCTTCTTTCCTTATAATTATATATATTTTATATTTCTTATGACTTTACTATAGCACTGTGGCATACTGGGTAAAGCACTGGACGTGGAATTTGTAAGGCTTAGGTTAGAAACCCATTTCAGACTCTTATTGTGTGACCTTGGGCAAATCACTTAAAATTTTTCGGGCTCAATTTCCATACCTATAAAATAGGAACTAATATACTTGAAGCACTTACTTCACAGGGGGAGGTTCCAGTGAGATAATGAACGTGAAGGAGTTTGCAAATCTTAAAGCAATATATAAATGTCAGTTGTTATTGTTAAATATTTCAAGGTTTCATGATTTCATTCATGTATGTACTCCTTCTGTCAATGAGATCACAGCCTCTCCATATCATTGTAGGCAGTTTCATGAACTGCTGTGGCCAAAACAGTTGTAATACCTTGGAAGCCACCTCTAGATATGTCTTTAAACTTAACCAGAAACCAGATTTTTGGTCTTTAGAAACCAGATATGAGATCCATCACCAAGGCTGTGTTCAAAGCTCTTCGATCATGGTAGTATATGCTGGGGCATTCACTTTGCTGGCAGCTTTCAGGAAGCCAGGGTTATCTCCATTCCATCATGTGGACAATGTGGGATAATGGGTTGAGCCCTGCACCTACACTTAGGAACACTGAATTTGATTTCTTTCCGCAGTTACTTATTAGCTGCATGACCCTAAGCAAGTTATTTAACACCCCTCAGTCTCTAAAACTGGAATCATTATAGAGCCTGCCTCACAGAGTTGTTGTGGGGATCCAGTGAGAAGATATATGTCTACAAAGTGGTGTGCAAGCCTTAAAGAGCTGTATAAATGTTAGCTAATAATGAATGAAGCATCTGAGTTACAGGTAGCTACGTGATATTCATTTATATAGCATGCTGGCCTTGGAGACAGGATGACTTGGGATCAAATTCTGTCTCAGACTGTTACTATCTGTGTGTCCCTGTATATCTGAGACTCAGTTTGCTCATCTTTTAAAAGCAATAATAAAAGCATCTGCCTGAAAGGGTTCTTGTGAGAACCAAAGAGATTTTCAAACCTTAAAACACTATATAAACACTGATTGTTATTATCTGAGTGAGACTTTAGTGGAGGATTTCTCTGCTTATCTTCTGTTTTTATTACACTGATGGAGTCGTAAGAGTCTTGGCATACCTTGGTAGTGTATTATAGTCAATGTGAAATGTGATGCACTTACCTCTCTAATTCAGTTAATTGGAAAAATAATGTGGCCAACCTTTTTAAGGTCTGAATTATCTGGATCAGAGGTGTCAAACACATAGTTTGCAAAACTCTGTAGTACCACCAGAACCAGATTGACATGTGATTGGGGCATATTTGACAAAATTTGAAAAATTTAAAACTATAACATATGTAATGTTAATGTATGGTTTTGCAAGTCAATATGTTGCTGCCTACAAGGATCCATTTCTCTTTGAGTTTGGCACCACTGATCTAGTTTGTTCCTGTGTAGCCATGTCTTTATATAACCACCAAAATGGCTACAGCACGGCTAGGGGAGCCATTAGAGCCACATTAGAGAGTTGATATAGGTCAAGAATAAAGTTTTATGGTCTGCCCAAAGGAAAGCCTTAATTCCTGCTCATCATTACGGTCTACCTGGTCACATTCACTGAATAAGTCTTCAGGTGTCTCTGTAACTTTCTCTGTGTGGAAACCATCATTTAAAACCTTTCAGTGCAGTATACCATAACATTGCCATTTGGGTGTTATAAACTAGTGTGTTCAAATCCTCCTGGAATTGTTCCTCTAGAAATTCTTTATATCTGTTTCAGAGTCAAATGCGCTACTTCATTTAATTAAGGAGTAACTAAAGCAAGCAGTAATTTAAGCTTAATAATTGAACAGTTAATTAAGAAAAGTGCAGGTTATTTTCTGGGGATTAATATCTGAGGGGGAAGAACTAGTAGTCCAATTCACTGTATGGAGACAGCTCTATCCAGTGAATTGTACTTGGTATTGAATGTTTTCATTTCCTATGGCCAAGCAATTTGGTCACAGTTTGGATACAGGATACCAGCAAACCAGTGTTTTGGCCACTAATAAAGGCCCTTGAGTAGAGAGCTCAACCCTATCTCTTCTTTCTTTCTCCTTCCACTTTAACTATACAGTGCTTGAGGAAGACTCAAGTTGGTCCTCAGTGAATCAGTTTCCTTATCTTATGATTAAAACCTGATCTGATTCTACTTAGAGCTATGCCTATGTAGATTACACAAAGGATCAAGTAACCAAAAAGATCCAATTTTTTGTGATTTAAAAAATATTATAAGGTAGTTCCCAGACACTTCTTTTATAGATGTATCTAGAAGGTTGCATTTTTTTCCATTTTCAAAAGGATAGTCTGTATATTCTGTTAATTGTGCCACATGTGTATGTGTACACAACTGTATGTGCATACATATATATACAATGTATATGTACACATGTGGCACAATTAATAGTGTGTACATATATCATCACTCTATTCATTATTTCTCCTTGCCAGTGTTAACAAATTTCAGTCATTCCCTGGAAAAATGTGGGAGTCTTTGGGAAACACATTTCTAATACTAATCAGACAAGAAAATACTGTACAGTTCTGTTGCTGAGTAGACAATACCCACCACACATTTACCCTCCAGATTGTCACCTTCTCTGAAATGTATAGTCCTAGAGAGTAGCCTAGAGCATTTGAGTAGCCTAGAGAATTCAAGTTACTTGCCCAGGGTTCCATAGCCCACTTCTGTCAGAAACCAAGTTCTTCCTGTCTCTAATGATGAATGTCTATCCCATACCATGCTACCTATCCAATAGGCATGGAGGCAAAATATTTATTAAAATTACTTTTCTATTAGCATAACTAAGCTAATTATATCTCTTTTCTCAAATTAAAAAGCTATCTTATAATCTACATAATTTCATGGGACTTGAAAAATCCAAAAAAATATGGGTATAGTTTTCCAGCTTCGAAAGACTTACTAGAATGGTGAGCTATTGTTAAATGGATTATATAAATGATAATGTTTATTTCCTGCTTTTCCTTGGGTTAATTTTTCTAAGCTGGAAGACATTTTTGAAGGTTTCTTCATTTTATGTTAATATAATTTATTGGACACCTCAAGAGGTATCAGTAATGTGATATTACCATGCAGTTCTGGATATATTTACTACTTTCATTTACTATTTTTCTGATGCATTGATTTTAATAATAATGAGCTTGAGCTTCCTATAGCATAAACATGCAGGTGCCTTTTAGCTGTAGAAAAGATATTACAAATTATAATATATAGAGGTTATATGGGAATATATTTAATACCTTTATACATTAATATAGAACTGATTTAGATGCCTAAGTATGGCTGAAGTCAGTATTATATAGAGTAAAGGATACCAGATTTTTCTTGACTGTGGAATCATGTAATTGGAAGGAATTAAAAAAAAGAAATTGGAAGAAATATTGACATAGATTTGAGCAGACTTCTGGATTTATATTTCATTGAGCTGTTGAGAATTTGTATAATTTGTTTTGGAGACTTCCATGTGTATTCCATAATTATTTGTATGTAATGGTGGAAGTTCATTTATTAGTCCCCACAATGAATGTTTAACATTTTGAAATATAAATCCATTTTTATTTGATTTGTTTATACTGTGTTAATGGCAGAAATTCACAAGATGCCATATTTTCATTGAGACTTGAACAATTAGTTAAGTAACCAAGTACCACATAATACATTGTTGGTCTAGTCTTAACTAACAACAGCTGCCCTGTTGTTTCAAAGATGTGTATGTTAGTAAGACCATGATAAGGGAAATCCCATTGTGTACAGCTTTGGTACAAATCCTTTCTCAGCTGTGGTTAAATCCTCCTCAGAAACAGAATTAACTAGCAGCCTATAAAAATATTGGATACATTATTTTTTCTTCCAAAATCTGAAAACTGGTTTGTTATTAGGCAAAGGCCACACCACAGGATGCTTTTAACTTTACCCATGCCAGGCATTCAGGAACATCCAAGAAGGAAGTGTGACATTCTGTTTCCTCTGTGGTTTTAGTATGCCTCTGCTCCCCATTTTAAGTGTTCCTCCTTTTTCCTGTGTGTACCCGCTATAGTGGCATTTGAGCATCTAGCCAATTCTGACAAGTAATCTTACAGTTTTTAGCAGTCTTTTGTTTATTAGAAGACACTCCAGAATAATTTTTTTTTCCATGGAAAAATTCATCCTCACTTAAGTAGTCACTAGGTGAGCTATGGAAATGATGTACATGCTCACTGGTTTTGTCAATATATATGATTCACTGGGGTTATTTGACAATTTATTTTGCCTTCTTTGCTTTTTCCCCACTCTCATTTTCACTCCCTTTTGTATTTGTCTCATGGCAACTCATAAAAAAAGACAAAAGAAGGTAACAAAAAATAATATTATTGACACTAAAGAAGGAAAGGAATTGTGCCACTGTTTCTGGCATGATTCAGTTACCATCATTGGATATATTAATTAACCCTTGGGTGATTTTACTTCTCTTGCCCCTGAAAGTTGACTTATTTTTGATTTGTATCAATGTGGTTCAGTGAGAAGAATGCTTTATTGGGAAACTGAAGATCTGAATTCTAATCCTCACCTTGTAACTAAGCAGCTAATTCCATTTAGAACAAGCCACTTCAGTTGTCTAGGCCTTCATTTCCTTTTCTGTATGATACAGCTAGAATGATACCTGAGATTGCTTCCAGATTTAAAAATCTTTGATGTTAATTTATGTGTACAGCAATATATAACAACCAGGAATTTATGGCAACCATTTCCTAACCAGAATGAATCATCAAGAATAAAAACTTGCTATCTTATTCGGATGGTATCTTTTCATGGCAAAGGCGATTCTGAACATTATTCACTAATACTTTGAGTACTGCTTGGTGGGGCATTAGAAATTTTTTTAAAAATCTAGCAAATGGTTAGAATGGTTAGAATGATCCTTACAATTATATTCTACCCAGGTGCATTTCAGGTCAAGATGACCATTTTGAGGGGGGTGGTGGCAATCGGTCTTTGAAAGAAAAGGGCATTTTTTCTTAATTATGAAAGTGTTATTTCAGTAAATACAATTTAATTGAAATCAGAACTTCTACCAAACACTTTCAATAGATACATTATGACTTTACCAGCATGAAAGGGGGCACTATTTGTTGTTTCATTTCTTCACTAATATGCTTACATATTGGGTTTGAACTTGAGCGTATGAAAGTTTAATCCTAAACAAAGCAGTTCCTTTTTCGTGTAAGTAGGAGAAATGGGAATTTTAGAACCTCCCCAGGTTCTTTTTTTTAATTAATTTTTTAAAGCCCCTTCAAGTTTGGCACCATTTAGAAAACTAGAATCGTTTGTTAAAAGGGTCAAGATGAGTTAACATTAGAATCTTTCACCTATGTTTTTAAAGAATTTATACAAAGTTTTTTTTAATATGCCAAATGGACATGGATTGAATATAATTGAATGCGGGTAGGAAATTTTCTTTTTTGTTCAATTTTTTATGGGAACTATGAAGTGTTAAAAAATTGTCTTCAGACTGTGTTAAGGAACAGTGCTGTATGATAAAATGTTATTATTGTCAAAGAAAAGATACAGGAGCAAATGTATTTATACAAAAGTACAAATTAACATCATTCATTTTCTTATAATTTCTACATTCACTCTTATGGTGTAAGCAGATCAGTGGTTTTGCTATGTTTTGACAACATTCAAAAGCCTGATTTTTTTCTTAAAATACTATATTAATAGTTCAAGAGTATGATATATTAAAATAATTCTGGTGATTGAAAACTGGCTATTTGGCCATTAGTTATATAATATGATGGTGCAATATGAATTTTTAAAGCCATGAAGCATTTTTTGAAAGTAAAAATGTCTCCAAATATTTATATTTGTAACAAAAGACATTGAACTACTGATTTAATGTAAGATTCCCCCAGAGTAATTGCAAAATGTCCTGGGTACCCACATGCCTATTTTTGCTGTAACACAGGACTATATAATAATGTTGATCCCTAAAGGCTTATATCTCCAAATAATCATAGTATAGTTATGATTTCCATACATATGCATTATACATACTAATAGTTTCGAAGTGAGAGAAGTCTGTATTTCAGTCAGATAAGGGGTACATTCATTTTCACCATTTCTGACCAGGAAGAACATAGTAATTACAAAAGACAGTAATATTAATCCTCCTTCTACCCTTACATTTCCTTGCAAGACCCTCTAGTAGTCCCAGTTGATTTAGTCAAAAAGACCTTTTCTAACATCTTGATGTTTTATAGAACAATTGACGTGTTGTTAGCTGTCAATAGTTCCAAACTCTGGACATTGGTCTGTAGTTCAATATTAAAATTAATCATGATGTAACTAATGTTTAACTTTTTAAAAGGAAACCATTTTTTAGAACTGTTATTAAATTAAAACTGTGGAAGATTAGCAATTATTATCACTTAAAGTATATGAGCAACACCTTCATTTAATAGGCATATTCCCTTGTTACTTGACAAGATTTTTCTGGCTAAGATTAGGATTACCTCCATCACCAACATCCTGCCTCCTGCTCCTGACTGTAAACTTTTTGAGGACCTATGTCTTATTCATACTTATTTCTCCCATGATGCCTCCTATAGTTTCACGTAGATAGTGAGTTCTTAGTCAATATAGGTTAAATTGAATTGTTGAGTAATAATACCTAGAGTTTGTACTTTACTTGAAATTTCTGTGTACTCTTTTGTTTCAAAATTAGTTCTTTAAAAACAATCCAATTCAGAAATGTGTATTTTTTAGTGACTTTGATTCTTTAAATAATCTTCATTTTCAAGTTTCATTTTCTGGTTACAATGCTTTTCCTGAGGTACTTTTGCATAGACATTATTTGTAAAGACAATGTAGGTGGTGTTAAAAGTGTGAAGTGAACTAGGAATCTAATATCTTAACTAAGTAGGATTCATATGATTTCATCTTCCTGTTGAAGATGTTCATAAACTAGAATTGATTAAATTAGGGTATACTTTTAGAGGAAAGCTGAATTAGAATAAACATATTTTTACAAGTTTAATGCCAAATCAGTTTGGTTCCCTTTTGTGCTGACTTCTTACGTCAGTTATTTGCTACAAATAACCTTTGATAGATCTCACAATTGTTGAAGAAACCACATGGCGTAAATAATGGTATTGACTAGGGAAGGCCAAAGGTTACGCTTTATGTATTTTACAGCTTGTTTCAACCTGTTACTGAGAAACAGCTATAAAACATCTGCACCTGTTCTTGTATTTATTTGTGTTTTTCTTTTTAAACAAAGTAAAGGTGATCAAATAAATATGAACTCTTTAGGCTGTTTCTCCAGTGGAATAATAAATACAGTGTACATTTCATCATCCAGTAAGTTGGATAAAGCATTTATTAATCACTTACTGTGTACCAAGTACTGTGCCAAGCACTGCACATATAAAACCAAAAGTACAAAGGAGTCCCTACTCTCAAGGAGCTTAAATTATAACATAGGAAGATAATGCATAAAGGGAAGTTGGAAAGTGTGTTGCCTGGGGAGAGATAAATAAGGCAGATGGTGTGGAGCTAGAAGAGACCAGTAAGTAATCTGGAAATGGGGTGAGCAGCATGGCTAACTAGGGCTTCTCTGGAACATAGCCATTCCAGTCAGGGACTCACCAGCCGTCAGTCAATACGTCTCAGAGTGGGATGGATCATATTTAAGGGGGCAAGGCAACTGGTATGGAAGTGGGAGTACCTGGGAGTCACCTGGAAGGGAGGAGAGCATATTGGAACTTAAAGATACCTTAGAAATAATCTAGTTTAACTTCTCATTTTACAGAAGGGTTAAATAATTTGTTCCAAGTTGCTTTCACAGCTCAGATTAGAACCTTTTGTCCGCCTTCATGGTAAAGGGAGCAGTAGCGTTGTTACACCAGTTGGTTTTCATTCATTTCTTTAAAATTTTGAGTTCTGAATTCTTTCCCTCCCCTCTTCCACCCATTGAGAAGGCCAGCAATGTGATATCAATTATACGTGTGAAGTCATGCAAATTATATTTTCATATTAGCCATGTAGTTTGAGAGTGGAAAACCTAAAGCCAAAGGAAGAGGCTTTAACCAGGTTCTCTTAAGCTAAGTGATACTGCTGTCATCTATGAAACTGATTGATAAACCTAAAGATAGCCTGAAGATGGCTTCTCCTGGCAGATGTTAACTACTGTTTTAAAGAAAGGAAGGCTGCCCAAATGGGATCAGAAAGGGTCAGACATGATCAAACAACTGAACAATAGCAAACAGCTATGGAGGTTTATGCTCAGAAAATACTTTTTCCAGTTTTTTTTCTTAAATATAGTAGAAACATTGGGGTGGAGAACCAAAAAATAGTAAATGCTACATAATTATTAACTTCTCTTTCTATTTGCTTTGTAAAGATGTATGGAGTGTCTGCCCATGTAGTGAACTGCTCCGGTGTGTCTTATCAAATCATTTGTCTGTCTTAATATCAATTTCTAGGGCTTCTTTTCTTTATGTAATGTTCCTTGGCAACAGCTAGGTGGTGCAGTGGATAGAGTGCAGGGCCTGGAATCAGGAGGACCTGAGTTCAAACCCAGCCTTGAACACTCACTAGACATGTGACCCTGCGCAAGTTGCTTAAGTTCTGTCTGCCTCAGTTTCCTCACCTATAAAATGGAGATCAAATCAGAACTTAACCTTTCAAGGTTGTTGTGAGGATTAAATGAGATAATATTTGTGAAGCACTTGGCTCATTGAGATGCCTAATAAATAAATAATAAATGTTTATTCTCTTCCTTGCTGGTTACTCTTCAGTAATGAGATTGTCAATATTAGGGCCTAGTCATGTGTGTATACACACATGCATGTATGTGTACAGTGTGTGTATGGATATATATGTATGTGTGAAGTTCAGAGACAAAAAAATCTGATTTGTAATTCACTGTACGCTCTTCATTTATCTAAAATGTAATTTTTAAAAATATTGCACAATTTCTTGATAATGTTTGCTGACTCAAATTTGTAGTGAATCAGTTACTCAGAATGAAAAGTAAGTCTTGGCTGGACTGGCCCAAGAGCCAGTATATGTTTTGTCAGGGAATAAACTAGGACATGTTCTGAGTGGTAAAGCCCACCTGATCTTTGTCATCTTAAAAACAAAACTTTTTCTGTGGAGCTGTTCTCCAGATAAGTCTCTTGACTGACTATTAGCAAGTCAGGTTCTCACCTTTCCTTGTCTTTAACCTAAAATATGGAAGGGGGAAAAACCTTTGAAGCTCAACAACCTAGTGTAGTTTATAAATGACTGTTTTAACTTAGCCTTAAACTCTATTAATAATACAAGGATTCATGATAAATTTCAGTGAATCATCCTGTGAACTCAGATGGGGAAAAAAACCCTTTATTTTCGTTAACCTTTGGTTTCCTTTGTAATCGTACATATGGTATTTTATGCATTTAAAAACATTATTCTGAGAAAGTGGCCATTTTTACCATTCTGTCAAAGGGAGGCCATGACACCAGAAAAGGGTTTAAGAACCCCTGAACTATAGGATACCAAACATCCAACTACATCATAACCTCTCAAATTTACCTCCCTCCCATCTACTTGGCCAAGGTTGTCTAGAGAGTTGGAAGGCTGAAGAGAGTATAGGCCAGAACAGCAGTAATGAGTTGGGAGTAATGAGTAAAAGGCTGTAATAGACTGGGCAAGAACTGTGTTCTAGGAAAAATGGACAAGAACCTATATTGTCAGAAAGTGGGGTATAACCAGTTCACAGCATAGATCAGCCCTTACCACAGTGCTTTACACATCACAGAGGAATTAAACTTCTTATTCAGTGTAGGTGCTTAGGTTGGACCCTTGGCATAGGTGCAGCATTAGAAAGGGGAGTCAGAGATGTAAGGATGGTGAGAATTCCTTGGAGAGGGTTGAGAGGAGAAAGGCAGGGGGAATTAAGACTGTTCAGACTTGCTGATACCCAGATGGTGCCCTTTCTTCAGTGATCTGGATATATAAGGTTCTATTTACATTTCCATGAAGGACTAGTGTAAAGATAAAAAATTTTTTTAAAGAGTTGCTTATGTTAAATGAACCAATGCCACTTGTCTAGAATCATCAGAGAAAAAGAAAATATTGAAGTCATACTTCTTCACTATCAAAGCCTAGAGGCCAAGATGTTTGTTGAGAGTAAAGAGAGAGAAGCCGAAAACCTATTGAGTTATGTAAAAAATGAAAATGAGAAAATAACCTCTCTAGTTGTTAACACAGTTTGGTGGGAAGTGAGGTTTGTAAGGGGAGACTTTCATTTTCTTGATCCCCTTTTGCTTGCTATTGGCTACAGTAATCCTACTGCTTTTCAAACAATTCCACAAGGCAGTGCCACTCGATATGTGCCTCCCCCACACTTCCTACAAGGGAATCATTTATCTCTCTTGTATCTCCAGAATATTAGGTTTTCTAGGTCAGGGACTTCCATTCCTCCACATAAAACAACAACAATGATCATAACCTTTCCAGTTATCTCCTTTTTGAGTGAAGTATAAATTGATTAAAAATTTAAAATTCTTTCAATTTAGTATGCCGCAGGCCCTTACACCAAAAGTCACATTACAAGATATTTTTTCTATTATCTCAATTCAATTCAACAGACGTTTGTTAAGTACTTATTGTATACAGGACACCCTCTACTGGGCATTGGGTACAAAACCAAAAATGAAGTATAATGCTTATCTTCAAGGAATATAGATTTTCCTTGAATGTACAGCATATGAAACAGATTAATAAAGAGTTTGAAATTTGAACTGCACTTTCACAGAAGCTGAGAATTCTAAAAAAAAGTGGCGTTGTGGAGGTGGGGAGTGAATTTCAAGCATTAGGTAGATATCCAGGGAACAACAAATAGACTGGTTTAGCTGAAACATACGGTACATGGAATAACAGAAAAGCCTGGAAAGGGAGACTAGAGCTAGATTTTGAAGGCCTTTAAATGCCAATCTGAGGAGATCGTATTTTGTTATCGAGGCAATAGGGAATTACTGAAGATTGTTTTTTTTGCAAGGAAGCAACTTAGTCAGATGTGTTCTTTATGAATATTACTTTGGCATCTGTGTTAAAGAGGATGGATTGAGGGTAGAGGACAGAGGCAGGCGATGCTGTAGAGACAGTGTCTATAGGATATGGCATACATTTGAATATTGAGGTTAGTGAAAAAGGAGATTTAAGGAATGACCCTAAAATTTCAAAACTGGATGATGGCTTTCAACAGTTTAAAAAATCAACTTGCAGTTTTTGTAGAAATGCAATCTGGCCCAACATTAGGACATACCCTAAAGCACCTAATTAAGAGGGACAAATAATGATGGAAATTCCATTTGTTTCAGAAAAAGGTAGCAAGTGATGTATTCTGAACTTTGACTGAGACTATTCTGTTGGGACTTTTTCAGAAACTTCCTACTGATGTGGGAGAAATACGGTTTTCATACTACAGTATCATTTAGTATAACTGGATTTGTGTATATTTATGTATGTATACATATATTTATGTGTATATATATATATATATATCTTATATTTTTGAATGATGCAAAAAGCAAATTTTCTCTCATGGTACATACAATGAAATCCCAACCCTCAGATGAAATTAATATGGCTCTTCACAGATAAATACACACATACCTATGTGTGTGTGTATATGTATATATATACATATATACATACATACATATATACATATGCATATACATAGATATACGTGTGTGTCTGTGTGTGTGTCTATAGTGTTTGAGGTGATATTTGAAGTCAAAGTCATCCTAGATCTACAGTTAGTACTCTGTCCATCTAGCTGCCAATGGCACCGTGTGTGTATGTGTGTGTGTGTGTGCGTACATATATGTAGATATAGATATAGATATATGTAGTGGAATAGTAGTTAAAGTGGAGATTGAACAGCATGCTTAAAGAAAAGCTCTACCAGTTCTTTGATCTTAATTCCAAAACAGAATCTTTAAGATCGATTTCATTTTAAATTGAATGGAGGAGTACTAAAATTCTGTACTGCTTAATAATATACTGTTCATAAGACAGTAGATTTCAGAATAAAGCTGGTTTGTCTTGGACCCCATCCAAGGAAGCTTCGTTATTGAAGTTGCAAAAATATCTCATTTTAAGACAATGTCTTACAAAGCAATTCCACCACATGGAGTCCAAGAATGGCATTACATCTGTTATAGCTATATATAGTTTCTTGAGATCCATGAGGATTAATTAGATGATCACATCTGTAAAATGCTTTGAGTTCCTTAGAGAGAAACATAAGTTACTATCTTTATGTGCTGGGTCTGAGCTCATATCTTGGCCTTGCAATTATAATCTAAGTGATGTTAAATCAGCTTATGAGTTGGATAGAAGAATTGTTAATTAAATAGATGTCACTTTAAAATTTTTATTTGTACTTGAGTTTTAATAGGATTGTAAAGGATAACTATAATGGTGGATTGTGTAGATGTAGATCCCTACATGAAACTATTGGATGAAATGTGAAACCAAGTTTCTCATCACTTATGCACTTAAGGTTTCAGTGGGTTTTCCCCCTAATCAGATCTAACACAATTCTAACTCAGATAATTATATTTTTTTTGGTTGCATTATTTATGTTGCCTTAATAGAGTAAAAACAGTTCCCTTTTATGGTTTAAACCAACATATGATATTTGTTACATATTTGGCTCAATTCTGCAACCAGTTATTGGTGTAACTCACTTTAGGCAAAGATGTACTCCTGAAAAGTTATATGTAAATCAAATCATTTAAAATGTCTTAGGGAAACTTGCTATTTTATAAAATCCTATGACAAATTACTTTGTAAAGTTATGCCTCAGTATAGTGAAGAGTCAGTTCTTAATCTGTTGTTCTTAACAACAATTCAGCATGTATTTAGTGAACTACTTCTCTGAGAGAAGTAGTATGGGGTAGATAAAAAGTAGCCAGGAAGAAGTGGGTTCAAGACCTATCTCTGACATATTGGTGTGTGATCTTGGACAAGTCACTTAAACTTTCAGTGTACCCTGCAATCATTTATCTAAGAAGGTAAATTGAGGGGAGGTACTGATACTCATTAATAGAAGCAGTTTCCTCTTCAAATATCCCCTCAAACACTTCCTTAGCTTTGTGACTCTGGGCAAGTCATTTGACCTCTCTCAGACTCAGTTTCCTCATCTATAAAATGGGGATAATAATAGCACCTAACCCACATGGTTGCTGTGAGGATCGAAAGGGATAATATGTAAACACTTTGCAAACCTTAAATTTGTGTTATAAAGTGCTATTATTATTACTATTAATATTAATCTGTGTGTAGTGGTACTCTACCAAGCACTACTGCGGATTATAAGGAAGTGAATTATAAGGAAGGGAATAAGGAAGAAAATTATAAGAAAAGGAATTGTGAATTATGAATTATGAACAAATTAAGAACAACAAATTATAAGAATTAAATTATAAGCACTTAAAAGTTCATTGGAAATGTAATTAGAATAGTTTGGAGATCATCTAGCATAATCCCCCTCATTTAACAGATAAAGAATCTGTGTAGCCTTGCCTAAGGTCATGCTGGTGGAAAGTGGCAAATCCCTGCCCCAAAGGAACTAAGAAACTAGTTGGGGATGTGAAGAATATGTACATATATAAACTACAGAGCAGTCTCAAGGCATGGGACAAATAGCCCATAGTACTGATTCAACAATTCATATATCCAGGACACAAAGGTCTTTTCAGTATCAATGTTCTTCTAGTAACACTATGTCAATATGAAGCATGAAGTGCTACAGTTTCCAAAGTTAAAGTTAAGGTCACTCAAGGGGAAATGGAGAGATACATAGTGAATGAGTGTAGGCTGTGGAATATTACCAATAAAGAAATGTGTGGAAGAAGTGATTTAAATAAAATTAGCAAATAAATGTACAACCCGAAAAGGAGAAGGACTCAGTTATAGATCTGAAATGAGAAGAGAAAGATCAATAGTCTGTGTGATGATTCAATTGGTGCTCCTTAATATCAAGAGATTTAAAGAAGGGTTCCCAGCATGTCGTATGGATCCCTTATGAGGATCTGTGGAAAGGACATGGACAAGAGGAGCATAGGTTGAGAAGATGTGGATGGGTTGTGATTTTCACCTTTTAAGAAGGACCAACTTTGGAGAAGCAATTTATCAATTGAAGGAATGTCAAGGCAACACATAAAGAAGTAGGTCACAGTGTGATTCAAGGCCGTATGCAAAATCCTAGGAGAATCTATGGCAATGATCATAAAGAACTATCCTAGATATAATATGAAAAGTAAATTCATAGGATTCTTGTTTTTCACATTTCCAGAGAATTTGTGGGGAAAATATATTTTTTATAAGTATTAGAGAACTTGGTGAGAAGTTTCTAGGGTTTTGAGAGGAAATAAAATGCCAGAAAGAAAAAAAAAAGCAGAGAGTTAAAAGACCACCCCTAGTTGAACCTTCTTTGGAAAATAAGATCACTGGTAGTATTAATATCAGTTGCTGTGCCTTCCATCTCATCTGTGGCTAACCTGGTTTTCTCTACTGCCCTATAGGTTTTCTAGCTTCCTCTAGAACCCTGTCACCTCTGTTTAACACTAACATTCTGCCCAGGAGCTCTTTCTGGCCCTTCCTATTCATTGTCTTGACGTCTTCGACCAAGGCTGCAAATGAGAGGCAGTGTCTAGAATAAACTCAAAGATGCCAACATAACTTGGCCTGGCTCTAGCCTATCAAAGGCAGAAGAATTTGGTGGGGGAAAGGGTGATGGCAGGTGTCTATAGGGATGCCTCAGGCACAGTAATCCTCATCTGGTCACCACTTGTAGTATTGCTCTAAGCATAGGGTTCCTGTTGACTTAAAAGAGAGTTTCTCTCTTGGGGCCTGTTTGCAGCTGATCTGAGCACAGTTCTCCCTTTGAAATCTCAGCAAGCCTGATGTTTGAATCAACTCCAGGAGGATACAAAGTAATACAGTAAACTGGTTGTCAAATCTGCTCAATGGGGCATGGAACAGTATGAGAAATGTCCCTGAAAATTTGTAAGCTTTTAAAATGAAACCTAACAAGTTAAGTGGTTCTGTGTTTTGGTTTCATTTTCTTTTCCATCTTCCCTTTTCCCCACATTCTGTCACTTTTGGAATCTGGTGAAGCAATGTGCAGAATTCATTTCTCTAGTTGATATTTGCACATTTAAAAATGAAAAATTTGTTTTAAAATCTTACTTTTTAAAAGTTGTAATAGGCAAGTCTATAAAAAAATTCAGAACCATTTTTTCCCCAGGAAATGGTACTAAACACTCTTCTATAATGTCTTTCAAAGTTTAAACACTAAAATCAGACCTCTCTTCCTTTTTAATTACTCAAATCATGACATCAGTAAATTACATGGACGGGATATAGAAATCATTCCCAATGAAAATACAACTTCAAAGAGAGGGTAAAAAAAATACTGCTTTCCTGTCACTGACTTTAGTAAATATTGGAGAATGCTTTGAAATCCTCATGCAGTTAAAAATTTCGCATCTGCAAGGGTGCATAGGAATAGTTGAATTGTGTACAAAATTCCAAGTGGTTTCTATATGCTAATGCATACTCTACTAATGTCTACTCATGGAACTGTTTATGATGGAGTTAATTATAGCTTAAATAATTTATAGCTATTATAATATAAGTATTTGATTAATAATTAAAATAAACTGCCTTTGTTAAGGTGAAGATTAAAAAACACTAGGAATTTCTATTAGAGGTTTTACTTGTTCATTCTCACATACTGGGTCATAAAGACTATGAATAGGACATTATCTTTCAAATTAGCCCAAATGTTCTATATAGTACTTAAGCTTTCCCATTTTTGAAGTTTGTTGGAATCAGTTAGAAAAATATACCTCAGGTTCCAATGGCAAGATTGAAAACTTTTTAAAATTAAATTCGATTATAGGGGAGAATTTTATGATCCTTACAAGACTTTGGAGCAAATGCAACTGTGAACCTTATGTGGAGATTTGAGCTAATGTTCATTACTAGGGGTTCTTGGGTGACATTATTTAGGAGTCTCTCTTTTCCTCTTAGGACCCTTGGAGGCAGGGGAAGGGGGAGAGTTGTGTGGTACTGTGGATGGGCCTGGAGTCAGGAAGACTTATCTTCATGAGTTCAAATGTGACCTCAGACACTTACTAGCTGTGTGACCCTGGGCGAGTCACTTAAGCCTGTTTGCCTCAGTTCCTCTTCTGTAAAGTAAATTGGAGAAGGAAACGACAAACCACTCCAGTATCTTTGCCAAGAATATCCCAAAGGTTGTCACAAAGAGTCGGACACGACAGAACAAAGAACCTTTGGGAGTGTCCAAAAATAATCAAATTTTAATCCATACGTATTTGGACATTTGTTCAAATAACACTTATTTATTGCCAATGGCTTATAGGCCTAGAGAATATAGTCTCAATAGATAAGATAAGGTTTCTGGCTTTGTAGAGTGAATAGTCGAACAGAATGTGCTCACTCTCATTCATGCATGTTTCTAGTTCTACTTAGAATTCTTCATTGATCCAAATTCTCCAGATTCTATCCTGAAAGCACTGACTCTTGAGCAATAACTCTTACTATAAAGCTGTTTGAAATACATGACACTTAAAGAAAAATGGTATAAAAGTGTCAGTATAGAACAAAACATGTTATAAAGACTGCATTGCTGGATAGAAGACAACTGAATTATTGGTCTTATAAAAGGAATGAAAACAACAGTCAAGATTATGTTTTATGTTTTTTTCTAGTCAAGGCAGACCAATATATTTCCTAGCCAGAACTGCAGAGATACTCAAGGCAGGGCAATGTTGAGAGAAGGATTGCTTTAGAATGTAAGAAACACAAACCATGAGTTCCATTGATCTTTTCCACTGGGGATTTTCAGATATCACAGTTTCACAAAAGACTGCTTTCTTTATTCAAATTGATTAATAAATGGGAAAGAATTGGGGATTTCCCTCAGATTGTATGGTCAAAACGTGATGAGTATTATACTGTTTTGTTTCGGTAGTGCATAGGGTTAGTCAATAATAATGTGTGTAGTCAGCATTAAGCAAAACATTTTTAGACTAAATTTTCATCTTATTTCCCTCCATCCACAGAAATGATTGTGAAGGCCTCTAAATACTCTGCATAAGTAGGAAGTGAAGAGTCATTAGGAGGTTTTGCCATGCAAATTTCTAGGAAGTATTTCAACTTCTGTGAGTCTGAATCACTGATAGCTTCATTCTTCATTACTGGGAAAAACCTGAGGCCTGGATTTTGATCCTGTTTAATATAAGTGAATTTGAAAGTAGGGTGCATAAACCCCATATACAGTAAATCAATTCAATTAAGAACATCACAGGTTTGTGTACCTTATTCCCTTCTTGTAAATGGAAGAATGAAATGCATTTTTTTAAAAAACACAGTCAACTAAAAGCCACAGTTGGATTAATTTTGAAAATTGAATCCCTGTATTATTGATGCTGTTTGAATTGTAGGCTATAACAAAATTCTGTGGAGAGTTTGAATATGAAATTATTAAAATAGAAGAAACATAAATTATATTATTTATGGTTATCTGATAATAGTAACTTTTAAGCTCATTTAAAATAGCCTCTATTGTTAATCAGATGGCAAGAGATTTTGCTGTACATCTTCTACAGTCAATCAAAATTAATCTTTAAAAGATTTAAGTACATGTTTAATCACAATGCCATTCCACAACAGTGGATCCATGACCTCCTCAATGTGCCAGTCCATCCTCTAGTGCAGATTGTGATCATTGATCACTGTGGACATTGCTTTCTGATCACTTTGCCACAGGGTCTCTGCTCAGTGATTTGAGAGGTTCTCCTCAAGAACTTTGGCTTCATCCAAATACCAATAGAGCACAAAAACTGTCTATTGGTTGGTCTTCATTCTTATCATATATGACCAAGCCATTTTTTAAATATCATCTACACAAAAAGAAAATTTGATCTAAGATAATTTTTCTAATAATAAATAGTATTTTTTCAAATTACACATGAAGAGAATTTTCAGCATTCATTTTAAAATAAGATTTTGAGTTCCAAATTTTTCTCCCTCCTTCTACTCTCTGCTCCCCCAGATAGCAAGTGATTTGATACTGGTTAAACATGCACAATTTAATTTTTCTAATGATAAAATGATTACTTTATGAAAATGTCCAACTGGTGGATGAGTTGTCATAATGTTTAAGTGCGTAGTTTTCTACCAACCTCAATATATTTATGATACTATTGATATAGGAAAGGTTTGTTATAAATTGGGATCACATTCTTATGATGAAGAGCTTTGTTAAATTAGTCAATCAGTCAGAAGGAATTATTTTTGTTTGGTTGCTTCAGTCATGTCCAACTCTTTGTGACCCCATTTGGGTTTTTCTTGGCAAAGATACTGGATCATCTACCATGTGCCAGGTACTGGGCTAAGCACTGGGGATACAAATATGAAAAGAAAGATAGACCCTGACCTCAAGGTGCATACAAACTGATGGGGCAAGACACCGCACAAAAAGGAGCTGAAAAGGAGGAAGGAGGAAAGGATAGATCCCCTGTGTAGGGGCATGATGATGGTGGATTCAAAACCAAGCAGTATAGGGAAATGAAGAGTTGTCTGAGGTTCTGGGCCCTTTTAAAGGGAGGGAGGATTTTTATTCTTCACCCTCTAGCCCTCCACTCAGTGGGACAAGGGCAACCGAGGAGTATGGGATGGAGTACCAAAGCTGAAGCAATCTCCTTGATGCTGAGTTTCCTGGTGATGAGCTTATCCTAGACGGGAAGTAGGGTATGAAGGTGGTGAAGTTGAAACAAGCTTGTGGGGAACAAATAAGTAAACAGATTTATGAACCTGTGAACCCTTATCAGAATCCTTTTTTTCATCAGTAACACCATGAAATGTGTTTTATAAAAGGATGGGAGGCATACTTCTCAGCCATATCTTCATGATGCTCCTTACACTATAGCCTTTATCCTTATCTCTGCTGCCTCATGCTGCTTGAACACCAGGTGTATTAAACAATATTGTTTTCCCTTAGTCACTTCTTCTGCCTCTTTTATCCATAAATGTATTTAAAACTTCACAGAATTTACTTATATTTTCAACCCTTGCAACCTGTTATCATAGTCATATGTTTACCCTGCCTAGTGGCAAATAGAATCTGGAGAGAGGTGTAATTGGACACTTTTAGCAAGTAATAGCATAAAATAGCCTGAATTAGCGAAGATAATAATTAGAAAGGTTTTTTTTTTTACAGATAGTTTGCATCCAGGAAAATTTTTTTTTAAAATATAGAAAATGTGAAAAAGAGTCATCATTCCACCAAATATCAAATAAATCTAATGTAAGATGCAGAACACCAATTTGAACTTTGTTTTACATATTCATTAGTCATTGGAATAACTTTTTTGTTTTTGTTTCTTTTTTAACCTTAAATTCATATTTTATTTTTTCCAGTTACACAAAAAAACAATTTTTAACATTCATTTAAAAAAATTTTTTTGAGTTTCAAAGTCTCTCCCTCCTTTCCCCTCTTTCTGAGAAGGCAAGCAGTTTGATATAGATTATATATGTGTAGTCATGCATTTACGTTTCCCTATTAGCCATGTTGCAAAAGAAAATACAGACCAAAAATCTCTCTCCAAAAAACAAGAAAAATAAAGTTTTAAAAAGTATGCTTCAACCTGCATTCAGACTCTGTCAATTCTTTCTCTGAAGGTGGATAGCATTTTTCACCATTTGGATCATTGTATTGCTGAGAATAGCTAAGTAATTCACAGCTGATCATTGCGTAATATTGCTGTTACTGTGTACAGTGTTCTCTAGGTTCCTCTCACTAAACTTTGCATCAGTTCATATAAGTCTTTTCAGGTTTTTCTTCAACCCTCTTGCTCATCATTTCTTATAGCACAATAGTATTCCATTATAATCATATACCACAGTTTATTCATCCATTCCCCAATTGATGGGCATTCCTTCAATTTCCAACTCTTGGCCTACCACAGAAAGTAGAATAACTTGTTCATCAATTTATACTTCAGCATTTGTGATTTTGTTGATGTCTTTCTTCAATGCATATGATACCCCTCTACGACTTAGCAGACAAGTCTTCCAGTCTTCTTGTGCCCAAAATTTTCATCAACTTGTGGCCAATATGGAGATGAACCTCTCAAAACTTAGCTAGACTGATATTCAGAAGATAGACAAGCAGTCCTTTGCTGGGACCTTATTTTGAAACCTTAATAACTTTGTATGTCAGAGCTTGTGTACTTGGAGAATTCAACGTTACTACCACACTTGAATGTTATTAGTATAAAACTTTAGCAGAGAATTCTATCAGGGAGAGATTTCATGCTACAGAAATACATGATTCTGGAAAAGGGAGTGTGGTTATAATGGGTAGAGGTGCTGGTCCTACTATGCAGAAGACCCAAGTTCAGGTCTAATTTCTCACTAAAAATTGGAGTTTCTCTATATGAAATCACAGGTTCACTTTTTGTCTATCCCCCAAAGGAGTTTTGACATGAATTCTTTTATAGCATTTCCTTGGGGTGAGGGAAGAGGTTAAATGATTTGCCTAAGTTCCCACATCTAGCACATAGGTGGTGTTGGAACTTGAATTAGGTCTTTCTGACTCCAAGGCTCACTCTCTATCTACTATATCATTCTGCCTGTCAACTTTTAGACTGTGTCAAATCTTACAGTAACTGTTCATCTGCATTGTAAAGGTATTTCCTTACTGTTTGTTGTGATCCCTATACCAATGAACTCACAGGTCTAATTTACCTCACTCCCTTCCCAAATAATGCTTTTTAAATGACCGGAAATTAAATTAAGAATTTCAAACCATAAAAAGAAATGCCTTAATTATGTTAAATACTTGGATTTAATGACATGATTTGTTTTCTGTATGGATCATGGAAAAGGGATGACTCTAGCTTAGAGATAGATATGTGACTTTAGTTGGTACAAATCTGTTTCATTCTTAAACTTCAATTGATTCCGTCTGTTTTAGATGATAGTTTAAACAGTGTTATTTGTTATAATACAGAACAAGTTGTATTACAGTACAGAAAAAGTGATCCCAAATTATGAAATTCTAAGTGACCCTGCTCTTAGTATAGTCTAGTGGTCTGGGAATGCCCAAAGGAATGGTTCATTGTAAAAACAACCTCACTTTCAAAGAAAATGGAGATCGATAAAAAGCTTAAGAAATTGTTCATGTCTAGCAGTCCCTGGAGATACTTTATTGCTTTTATTAGTGTGACTATATAATACAACAAAATATATATTATTGCTTTTAAATTCATAGTCTTCTTAGTATAGAAATCTTTGACCAATCCTTTCCTCTCTTCTTTGACTACATTTTTTAAAAGACAGAGGTGAGCTTTCGAAACACTCATATTTCAAACAGATACATATTCCCTTTGGAAACCATAAAGCACTTTTTGACCCATAGAAGTGATTTAACTTAGGAGTTCATAAAGGTATCAGTAGCTAACAGAAATGCTCTTCTACCTGAGGGGTTTGAAGAACCATTGTTTGAAATCCTATTGAAATCTTTTACAAGGGATTTAAAATAATTTTTAGATTGCAGAAATGGATAGCTAGGTAGAGTCACATCTAACTGCTGTTTTCAGTCAGCTGTATAATTGCTTGGATATAGGTCTGCTTCGGTTAAGCATATTCACTTAAGGATTTTTTATTTCTATCATGTATTATCTAGTTCTTAATTCTTAGTTTGATGTGTTGTAGATCTCATAGTTAGCAATCTCTGTTTTTCTTATATTTTAAAAAATAGAAAAAAAGATATTGGAGTTTCAGATCTTTACAATCCATTGCATTGATAAAAATGTAACATTAAACTTTGGGGTTTTTTGTATCTATTGGAGAGATTTCATTGATGAACTACTTAATTACCATTGATTCTTAGTGTGACTACATCATCTCCCAATAAAGCTTGAGTAACCTGTATTAGACATTGAGTGATTAATTAACCATTGTTGTGTTCCTGAAGTTGAGAGAGCAAGCAGAATATTGATGCTGATAGTATAGGCTTAAAGACCAATTACATACTTTTAGTATAAATTTCATGTTTATTTTCTTTATCAAATGTGATCCGCCTGCTTTTTTTCAGGGTTTTTTTCGTAATTCTATAGAGCCACCCCCTTCTAGTCTGGAGGGCAAGTAATTTACTTAAAATTTTCACCAATATGGTCAAGGAATGAAATGCCATACGAGGAAGAAACAAAATAGAGTGAATCAAAACTTTTGTCATATGACCTTCAGTGAATCCATGTGATTTTGAGGGAACATGGCACAATGAAAATGTTATCTGACCTTGGAGCTGAAGGACTTGGGTAAAATTCTGCCTATGTAGTTTGTTTACTGCTTGTATGATGGTGCACAAGTCACTTATCCTCTCTGGGCCTTTTTTTCTGCATGTGTGAAATTCGGTGGTTGGACTAGATAGGGTTTTAGATCCCTTCTAGCAATAAATTGACCATGCAGTTTTTATGTTATCTAAAATTTGAATAGGCCATTGGTGTAAAATATTATTTGTATTTATTGCAAATACAAGTGAGTTTTTTGTGGACTAAATGTTGAACCTGCATTGGGGTAAAAAAATCAAATGTAACTATATTTCAAAGCAAGGTTTTTAGTAGTAGCAATGCAAAAAAAAGAAAGAATATTTAAAATTATGCAAAGAGATTAGAAGCAAGTTCAGAAAAGGATAGAAAATTGGGGCAGTTTAATTTTAAATTTGAATGTTAAATTGTATATGTACTTTAAAAAACTATATCCCATAGAAGTTCACAGTTTCATATACCCAAAATAATGAAATCAAATTCCAGCAATTATCTCTTGGAAACTATCACCCACTAGCAAAGGGAAATGTTGACTGCTGCTAGGTATTTTCCCTTACTCTGGTTGCCCCAAAAAACTACATATGTAGGCTCCAAAGAACTACTGACCTTCTCTACTGATAGGAGTAGAAATATTAGTCCAGCAAATTGCTTTGGTTTCATTTTTTGTGAGGGCAATTTCAGGGAGGCTGCTAGTGTTTTGTGACAATGTGTGAACATATGAGGACAAAGCATAAGGATTAAGGCTAATTTTCGAAGTTATTCAATATCCTGGATTTTATCTGTGTAGGGGTAACCCAAGGCTTCATGATGTGTTGAACTGGATTATTTAGGTCTCTTACTTTTAGTGAAATAACCTTTCTCTTTCACAGAAACTTAAAATTATTTCCTATTATAGCCATAATAATGTTAATCTCAGTTGACACAGGTAGCAATTAAGTCACTTGTACCATTTATGCCACTTGAAATCACAACTTGGTTTGAGGAAAAAAAAAACAATTTCAGTTGTGTCTATAGTATAGGAATTTTCCTTCTTAAATGTCAGTGATTTTCTGCAAGTAACATAAGCACGATCTTTTAAAGTAAATTTTATTTAATCTAATATGGTCATGCCCTTGCACAGGCTGCTGCCCTCAACGTGCCTGGAATGCACTCCCTCCTCTCCTCTTCTTCTTATAATCCCTTGTTTCTTTTAAAGCTTAGCTGAAACACCAACTCTACGAGAAATCTTTCTTGATCACTCTAGCTGCCAGTTGCCCTTACCCTACTACCTTGTGTTTATATTGTTTAAATTTCTCAATGCACATGTCATCTCTGCCTGTGGAATATAAGCTTCTTGGGGGCAGGGACACCTTGATTTTAGTCTTTGCATCTACATCCAACACCCAACCTAATGACTGGAACTATAGAAAATATTTAGTAAATCCTTATTGATTTGTTAAACCCTTTAGAGGGGAGATATTTATTTGCTGATACCTTTTTCAAAAAATTATGAAAAGATAATTTTATGTTGTATTGCCCTAATTAAAAGGCAATGAAATATAAAAGAAAAAGTATTATATTTGGAGACAGGTTCAAATTCTGGCTTTTTACTTAGTATGATATAGAATAAATCACTTAATTTCTCTAAGTTTTATTTTCCTTTTGCATAAAATTTGGGGTTTCTGGAGCAAAATATAATCTCTAAGAATTTTCAGCTCTAAAACCTATGATATAATGGGTAAATAGGGACCACCAAAATAACTTCTATCTCAAATTTTGTCACTTGATATGTTCCTTTTGCAGTGTAGACAATATTTCTTTTTAAACAATCTAATATATTTTGGTTTTTAAACTGTCTAAAATTACATTTATTATTAGTGATTTGGAGCATTCTTTAATACGATTGTTAATAGTTTTTGGTTCTTTTGAGTGTCATTTCTTCATATCCTTTGAACACATACCTCTTGAGGAATATTCTTCTGGTCTTGTAGGGAGAGTGTCCCAAAAGTCTTTATGCAATATTAAGCTTTAGAAGTTTAATACTGCGCAAAGACTTTTGGGAACCTTTATATGTGTTAGTTTTCCATATATCTTTAATACCAAATTCTTACCTGAGAAGTTGGATTACAAGTTTTTATTTTCCCCCCATTCTACTACTTCTGTTCTTATCCTAGTGTATTAATGTTGTTTATGTAGAAGCTTTCGATTTTATGAAAATAGAATTATTATTTTTATTCTTTATAATTGCCTCTAGTTATTGTTTGGGTAAATTAAGTGAGTAAGCACTTATTAAGGGCTTACTATATTCCAGGAACTGTGCTAAGCAATGGGGATACAAATACAAGAAAAAAGAAAGACAATTCCTACCCTTTAGGAGCTTACAGTCTAAAGGGGGAAGAAAAACACAAAAGGAACCTGAAAAGGGGAGGGAGAGGAAGTATTCTCTGTGGAGGCAGAACTTCTTGGAGCTTAATGGGAAATGAAGACAGGCTGGCCTGGTTGCCCTCCTTAAATGTCAAATCTGAGAGGAACTCTCCATCCTCTAGAAGAGGAAAGGAGGGCCTCAGGGTCAGAGGGTGCTGACAAGGTGTAATGTTAATGGGGGAGGGGGGAAGTAAGCTCTTCCCACATTAATAGGCCTCATGTGCAGCCCATTAAGGGAAGCTTGCTTATAGGAAGGCTTGCACACCTTTTGTTAATAAGCTAAT
Organism: Trichosurus vulpecula; assembly: GCF_011100635.1. Taxonomy (NCBI): domain Eukaryota; kingdom Metazoa; phylum Chordata; class Mammalia; order Diprotodontia; family Phalangeridae; genus Trichosurus; species Trichosurus vulpecula. Next base: position 273,744,053 of record NC_050573.1, on the reverse strand, counting down.
TAGGCAGTGAGTCAAGCTGTGATGCCTTCTAGCTCTGAGCCTATTAGCTAAAAGAGCATATATTTGGAGAGGTGAGCTTTTGCTTTGGGGGCTCATTTATGAGAAAGATGTTGTGATTCTCTGGTTGAGACTCTGAGTGGCCGGATGTTAAGAACCTCTGGACTCCTCAGAGGTAGAGGCTCTCTCGACTCAGTGGTGGATGTAAAGCTTTGATTCAGGAGGCACAGCCCTGTCTGCTCTTTATTTCTTTTGCATTTTTTCTATGTAATTAAAGAAAATCTTTGGCCCCTTTTAAGTTGCTTTCCTTAATAAAGCAGATCTAAGAATCTGCCCTAGCAGCCATCCTGGGTTTGCCAGTGTGGTTGCTGTTACACAAGGCGCTAAATTCTAGGCTTGAAGTGATCTTTCAGGATGAAGAAGTTCCTGTGGCATGATGTAGAAATCTAAAAAGTGTGCAACCAATTGGGAAAATTCATCTCTTACTCATAGCTGTTAAAGGCATAGGATCTGCTTCTCTTCTAATTATTTTTATGGTGTGATCTTTAATATTTAGTTTTTTCTTAAGTATTGAATTATTCAGTTTAAACTAAATGATTTTTAAAAAGAATTTCTTTGAAGATTATAGAGAATGAGATACTTTGGGTTGGCTCAAGAGGGTCTTAGCATGGTAGACTTCTTGAAAAATAAGAGAATGGAGCTCTTTCCTCCTGCTCAGTGTTTCCCTTGGTCTGGTCTTTCTTTTCTGTGATAAACAAAATGATGGATGATTAATGCTTCCTCCCCTGGCTATGTAAATATTATAAAATATTTACCTATATCTTTGTGGACATATTTCATATGGGAGAGTTACAACCACCTGAGGAAATTCTGGAGACCTGACTACCAAAGCATGGGCATTTTGGTGAGCTCTGTGTTTTGCTAATGAGTTGGGCATTCAAATTTGGGCCAAATGATTTAGTAACTTAATGACCTGTGCTTAAGAAGGACTGGTTCTTCCTGTTGTTTCCTCCGTATTTGCATTGTAACTACAATATAATGGTTCCAAAACCCCCCAAACTCCCAACATGACATTATATGTTTTGAAGTGGTTTCTCTGCTTCTAGTTTGTCCCCTCTTCAATCCATCCTCTACAGAACTATCAAAAAAATCTCAATATAATAATAAAAGTCTTAAGATACAGTAGCTTGCTATTGACATTAGAAGGGAAAAATATGAACTTTTCAGCCCAGAATTAAAAGTCCTTCACAATGTCTCCAACCTGTTTTTACAGATCAATTTCATTTTAATCTATCTCCATGCACTCTATGGTTCCGGCTACTAAATAGCATTCTGTTTTCTCTTCATGTGTCTTCCCACATCACCCATGTCTGGAGAACGTTATTTCCTCACCTATGTCCCTCAGAAGCTCTAGAACTAGAAAGGACCTTTGAGACCATCTAGTCCAAGCATTCTAACCTTTTTTTCTGTCATGAACCCTTTTGGCCATCTGGTGAAGCCTATACATTCCCCAGAATATTGTTTTTAAATGCATAAAATGGAATATATTAGATTTAAAAGGAAATATATCAAAATATAATTATCACAATATTTTAAAATAATTATTGGACCCCAAGTTAAGAGCCCCTCATTAAGTCCAATACCCTCAGTTTTCGTATGAGGAAATTGAGGCCCAGGAAAGTTACATAAATTGCCCAAGGAGACAAGCAATAGAGATGAAATTTCAACCCAGCTCTGACTCCAGAACCAATAAAGATGTCATTTACTTTATCTTTTAAAATTCAACTCAAGCGCAATCTCCCCTGTTAAGCCTTACCACCACCACCACCACCAGATGCTGGTACTCTTCCCTCCCTCTTCAAGTTATGATGTATTTCCTTATCTGTAGACATACTGTATTTCTTTAGTAGAATGAAAACTTCTTGAGGTCAAGAACTGCTCAACTGTCCTAATACGCTCTTGTCCTCCTGCCTCTCTCATGTAGTATTAGTAACATTAGTGGTACTAGTAGTAGATATTTTGTTGTTTAGTTCTTTCAGTTGTGTCTGACTTTTAATGAACCCATCTGATGTTTTCTTGGCAAAGATACTTGGAGTGTTTTTGCCACTTCCTTCTCCAGCTCATTTTACAGATGAAGAAACTGAGGCAAACAGGGTTAAGTGACTAGCCCAGGGTCACCTAACTCCTAAGTTTCTGAGGACAGATTTGAACTCTGGAAGATGAATGACTCCAGGCCTGGTACTCTATCCACTGCACCACCTAGTTGCCCTAGCAGGTACTTAATAAATGTTCATTAAATTGAATTAAAATATAGACTATAGCTCTATCTACCCTGAGGACTTCAGATTCACTTGTAAGCATTTGTCATTAGGAAAGATGGACTCACTCCTTCAGTTCCTAAACTACTTCCGAATTATTCACATTTGGGATTTTGGAGCTTCATTAACTCCTTAAGGCATTCAGGATACTATTTAATACCTTGAAGCAGCTACTTTAGTGGTACCCAGAGGCTGAAAGTGTTTTGAGCATTGGGAGACTTGGTCTCTTGTGACCTGTGTAAATGATGTACAAAAAGCCCTACCACATGAAATAAGGACTTTAAAACATGGAGCATTTGCAAAGATATTGTTTGGAGGTAAGAGAGAGAATCTAAAATCTAATTTTTCTGTCTTAGAATGTTTCACTTTGGATTTGAAATCTAAAATCTCAAAGACTGTTAGCGCTGAAAAGGGACTTGAGGTTTATCTAGTCCAACTCCTAGATTTCACAGAGGAAGGAAATGAGAAAGCTGAGATTAAATGACTTACCAAAGACAACATAATGGAAGATCTTTCTTTACTGTCATAAGGAACTGCTGATATCTGCAAATTGTTGTAATCGCCTAAAATAGGTCATAGAAAGACCATGTCGATCATGTAATCCAACCTCCAATTATTTTTAGAAGCAATCAGGGTTCAGTGACTTGCCCAAGGTTACATAGATATTAAGTGTCTGAGGGCACATTTGAACTCAGGTCCTCCTGACCATGGCCATTGCTCTATTCATTGTGCCACCAAGCAGCCTCTTATTTTTTTTTGTTTTGTTTTGTTTTGTTTTGTTTTTTTGGCAGAGCAATTGGGGTTAAGTGACTTGCCCAAAGTCACACAGCTAGTACATGTGTCAAGTGTCTGAGGCCGCGTTTGAACTCAGGTCCTTCTGACTCCAGGGCCGGCGCTCCACTTACTGCACCGCCTAGCTACCCTCTGCCTCTTATTTTTAAAGAGATAGAAACTAATTCTTTGAGAGTTGAGGTGAGTCAAGTGTCAAGTTTCCGTATACATTGAAGGGTAGATTCAGAATTTGAACTCAGACTTTCTGACTCCAAGTCTTATTAATTGATCTACAGTTGTCAAACTGGCATTTGTACTACATCAGAAAATGTGCCAACTTTGTTCAAGCCATGCCTCTATAGTGTTGGTAACAATAGTTATAACTCAACTCTACCACAACTGAAGGGAACTTAGGTGGTCATAATGCCAGAATAGAGGAAAAAAGGAGATTCTTCAAATATTTGCTTCGCCTTTCCTTCCTAGCCACTGGAGGTTTCCAAAGAAATCTTTCTTACAATTGTGCAAGATCCGAGGATCAACCTTCTTCCCCTTAAGCTCTGCTTAAGCCCCCTTCCTGAGGTCGAAGGGATCACTGTGAGGAGGAAAGTCATTTTCCCAAAGGAGAGAAGGAATAAAATGTAGCTGAAGGCCAGTAAATGTTTCTTATCTGATTTGCCAGTCTTCTTAATGTCCTTTATACTTTCCCCTATATAGAAATGCCAAGGCAAACTCATCCCAATGTGAATGACTGTCCCAGGAACCAAAAAGCTTTCTATAATTTACTGTGACCTTGCTGGATTCTGCAGCCTACTCTATACATTCTAGACCTTACCTTTATTCAAATGCAGCCACAAATATGAAATGAAATCCTGGCTATTAAAAATCAAACATGATTCCTCTGCATCCTTGTAGCAGAATTATTTTTGCGGTGGTGTTACAAGCCCTGCCTATGAATTATTTAAAAAATAAAATCTCCAGCTCTGAGGCATTTTTGAAGAATCTTCTTTATTGCTCCCCTCATATAAACACAGGAAAGAACAGATGTATCCTATCAGAGGTGAAACTCTCCTTCATATTTCAAATGAAGCACAGTATTCACTTCTAAATATAGCTTGTTTAAATGATAACTAAGAGAAATATGATGTGTTTGCAGGTATGTGAAGAGAGTAAAAATGAAGGAGGTTGAGGAATTATTTTTTTGTAATATAAGAGATTTAAACAGTGGTAATGTAATGAAATGAAATGAAGGGGAAAATGATACCGGACCTAGGGAAAGGGGAAGGGAGATGGGACATCATTAAGGGCTATACATAATCCTCCTGTATTATGCACAGGTCGGACCACATTTGGAGTAATGTTCACTTCTCCTTATCTCATATTATGAGGAATAGTGACAAGTCCATGCAAATGCAGAGGAGGACAAACAGAATGGAGAAGGGAGTTCAAAGTATGTCATGAAAGGGTTGGATTAGCCTAGAGAAAAAAAAATACTGGCAAGTAGGAGCCGTGATACCTATCATCAAAAAACATTTGTGGCAGAAAGATGATTTATATGTTTGGCTTTGAGGAAATAACTTGGGCCAATAGTTACATATAGCTCTTTAAAATCTATGTGGGTGGATAGTATAGCACAGCTATTATTCTTCCCACTTGACAGATGAGAAAACTGAGGGTGAGAAATTTGATCAAGATCATGTGGCTCGTGCGGGGATTCTTTCGAACCCAGCTCACATTCTGGCCGGTGAGGAGAAGGTACAGGGAAACAGAGTTCTGCTTGATATTAGCAAGAACTTAATAGAGTAATCTGAAAATGAAATGAAGTATCTCCAGAAGTAGTGAGTTATCCATCTCTGGAGGTATCACCTTTCCTGAATAACCACTAGCAGATAGGTGGGCAGGCAGTCAGTGTTTGAGATAAAGGTTTAGTTATACGATTAATAAATTAGAATCTTAGATTAAAAAGTTAAAGGTAAGTGCATGTGTTATAGAAATATATGTAGCAATAGTAAAAACAAACAAACACGGTAGAGAATTGTTGGTAATGTAATTGGAATCCTTCCTTGTCCATTATTATAGGGAACTTCTTTTGGTGTGGGTTGGACTAGATGGACAGAGATGTATGTTCTAGTTCCCAAATTCTGTGATTATTTCTGTACTTCAATTTCAAGTTATGAATGTAATATGCGGCGGAGGGTCAGAAACCAATCAATTTTATCACTTTGATTTTGTTTTGTCAAAATAATTCTCTGCTGAGAGCAGTTTGGGTAACAATTAAATACAGCCCCTCTACAAGTGATTTTTCAGCTAAAACATTTTTTAAAAAGAACTCCTTTGCATTTAATTTCAAGAGGTTTTCATTTGAAAAACTGATGGGTTTATTTTCTAATTCTGAATGCTTTGTCTTCAGATGTTGGGAAAGCTTTGCTAGCTTCATGCTTTCCCTACAGAACATCTACACAAATGACGCACTGCAGACTTGATTAACTCTCCTCTGATCCAGGCCAAACAATAAAACCAATTTAAAACCTAATCTTTTCTTCTTTTCAGGTGGACAATCAAGTCCTACTTCATTTTTATTATCAGGCCTAAGCAAATCTGAAGTATTTGATTCCCTTATTTTTGTCAGTAAATCTAAGCATTGTCCCTTGTATTTTTTCCACTCATTTAAAAATTACCCATACATTTCATTATTTGATTAAAAGAATATACTGAATAAACCTTTAAACATGGAACCGTGTTAATTAAAATGACTTATTAATGCCTCTAAAAATGAACACCTCTCACTGCCTACTGATAGGTCACTAATTGTAAATAGACTGAAAGGTATCTATGTGGGCATAGATGCAACAAGTAACACTTCACAGACAAGTGTGTGATTTCTCCGAACTCAAGCAATTGAGAGTTAGATTACGTTCATATTGATGAATTGGGGTTTCAATATGATTTTCAATGTGATAGAATAAAATCTCCTTAATGACAGGACTTTTGTATTGCTAATGTTGTTGCATTTCCAGCACCTAATTAAACACCTTCAACAAAACTGTCACTTAATGAATGACTGTCAATTTGACTCAGATTGTCCAGCCATAATTTTTTTTAAGTTTATTGATTTCTAAGAATTAAGTATCTTTCATAATAAAAGATTTCTGGGCCAGTAAAAATTTGCCACAGATAAACTTGATAAATATTGGTTTAATTGACCTAAATTTCTTTCACCTTCCTCTTTAGCCATTCCATAGTTAACATCTAGATTTCAAATGCTTTTTAATAATAATGTACCACTATATAATTATTGAGTGATTTGTGAAAATCTTGCTTATCTTTGGAGAAGCCATCTCATATTTGTTTGGGATTCTTTATATCATTTCTTCTTCAGATGACGTTCCTTAAGTCAGTGCTACTTATAATGGCATGTCATTGTTTAGTCATTTTTCAGTCATATCCAACTCTTTGTGATCCCTTCTTGGGTTTTCTTTGCAAAGATACTAAGGTGGTTTGCCTTTTCCTTCTGCATATAATAGTATAGAATAGATCAAATCTTAAACACTCTGAAAACGTAGCATCCAAAAGAAAAACACAAAACTGAGTTTTGAAAGATTCATCTATAAAATTGGTAAGCACAGTACGTGAAAGAGACATTTAGGATTGCAAATATCTATAGAGAATAAAGAAAAATTTGTGATCCACTTTTATAAAATGATAATTTTATGTGCATGTGTATGTTTTTAAAAAAATACCAAAGGAAAAACCCAGTATCACCTGAATATGATAGACTATATATATATTCTATTGCCTCCTCTGGTGTTTTAGATCACCTTACTTCTGTGTGGAAACATGGACCCAGTATCAACTTTCTGGTGCCAAAGTGGGACAGGTGGAAAATCATATTTTTGAGGGAGAGTACACTTATAGTAGCAACTTAGCGAGTCAACCCTCACCTCTACCAAATGTGTGATTGGCTGAAGCTACATATATTTTCAAATCTGTTAATTATCCACAGTTTTGGCAGAACTGTAATGTTTCACACAGTGTCGGTGGCTATAATCCACCTTTTTTTTAATGAGCTCCATATAAGGAATCTTAGCTATCTTTTTTTCCCTCATGTCTGAGAGTTAAAAAAAGGACAGACCCTCCCATGATATTTGCTAAGATTTGAAAAATCTCTCAGCTTTCTTTATTATGGATGGCATGGGTGCTAAGCTATGTACTTTAAAAAATACTATTATACATAAATGGGCTCAGGGGAATAGTAACACCTAAAGAATTTAATGGACTTTAGAAAGAAAATAAATCAGCAAGGGCAAATTCTGTGGCTACTAATCTATTATCTGTGGAGAGAAGGAGAGGGATACCTTGGGGGTCAAAGCTGCTCAAAGACAGCAACTCTTCATTTACTGTTTACAGTGGGAACATTCCATTCCCATTTATTGTACTTGACATGCCTGACATCAGTTAGAAAGAGTCGCAATCTACATAGCAACTAGGTGGTACAATGCATAGATTGCAGGAAAATCTGAATTTGAATTTTTTGTCAGATATTTATCAGCTGTGTGGCCCTGAGTAAGTCACTTGTTTTCTCTCATCCTCTGTTTTCTCTTCTGCAAATAGGAATAATTATAGCGCCTGCCTCCCGAGGCTGTTGTGAGCCTCAAATAACATGTGTAAAGTGCTTTGCAAACTTTACACAAATATAAATGCTATAACCATCAATAATAATATTGATGATAATAATAATAGTGGTTAACATTTAGATAGAACTTTGACAATTACAAGCACTTTACAGTCATTCTATCATTTGATCTTCATGACAGCTCCAAGGTGTCTCCAAAGAGAGCACTGATGCCATTTGGCTTATGAAGAAACAAGCCCCAAGGTGTTACAGGAGGACTGGTCCCTGGCTTTCACAAGACTTGTGTCTGAGAAACAATCTAATCCCAGGTCTCCTCTGACTACAATTCCAATACTCTTTTACTAATATCAGCTCATCTCATCTTATTTTACAGTTTCCTGTAAACTCCACGAGGGCAGGAATTGCATCTGTTTAAGTTATGAGCCCACATAGTAAATAGCCCACTTATTAGTAAATTTTTGATGAATCGAGCTTAAATCTTAATTGGGAGAACAAGCTTTTTATTACTATCATTATTGTTTGTGGCAACAAGGGCAGATCATTTATAAAGTCATTTACAGTTTACAAAACATTTTCCTTAATACCTGATGAGTCAGGGTGTTCCAGGGTCCCATAGTCACACTAAAGAATACCATTCTATTGGCAATATTAATGATATAGATAGCATTAAAGGATACCTGACAAACAGAGGAGCAAAGAATCTGTTGGTTCTAGCCTTGATTATTAGCTTAAAGACTTTTCAAAAGAAATGGGAAGCCATTGAAAGTTTTTTTGAGCAGAGAAATATATGATCAGAATTTTATGGGATCTAATTTAGAAGTCATCTGGCCAAACTTCCTGCCTGATGAATGATTCCCCTTTAGGATATCCCCCAGTGATCAGCCATATATTTAGAAGATTACTTTGGCAGCTGTGTGTAGGATTATTTGGGGAAGGGAGAGACCAGAGGGAGAGACACCTTATTAGGAAACTACTGCAGTATTTCTGGAAAGAGATAATAAGAGCCTGAATTAAGAGGTAGCAGTAGAAATGAGAGGATAGATTTGAGAACGAATTGTGGATGTAAAATCCATTGGGAATTGAGAGTTCATTGAATGTGGTGGTATGAATGAGAAGGAAGAGTTCAAAATAGGTTCCTGATTTTGAGCCTAGATGACTGGTAGCATAATCAAAAGAAACTTATTTTTTGGACAGAAACAAATAAATAGCACTCTTCAAGCAAGATCTTAGGAAATGGAACTGGAAGGGACCTTAAGAAAAAAATCTTGTCCAACTGTTTTATTTTTCAAAAGGGAGAACTGAGATCTGGAGAGGCAGTGACTTAATATGAAGTCACACAGCTAGTAAGCAGAACAGTCAGGATTAGAACCCAGATTTCCTAATTCCAAATTTGGTGCTGCTTCTGTAGCACCAGTTTCAGCCAAAGGCCAAATATAAACTGTGTCCTAGAAGTCTTATCTTGTTTTTAATGACTGAGAGAATTAACTTACCATTATTACGTTAATATTTTAGTATTTTCTCCCAATTTACATAATAGCATAACATTCAGGGGTAGGGAACCTGCAGCCTCAGGGCCACATGTGCCCCTCTAGGTCCTCAAGTGTGGCCCTTTGACTGAATCAAATTCACAGAACAAATCCCCTTAATAAAAGAATTTGTTCTATAAAACTTGGACTCAGTCAAAAGGCCACACCTGAGGACCTAGAGGGTCACATGTGGCCTTGGGACTGCAGGTTCCCCACCCCTGATCATATATAATAGCATAACTTTCTTTTGGATATTAATGGAAATGCCCTTTTTCTTATTGAAAGAAAGGCCATTCTCTTTTTTTTTTTACAAATTTTAAGAATTCTCATCAACAGCACTTAATTTTATGTTGTCCTCTTGGTGGCTTCATTAATTTCATTTCTGAAGACTGTGTCTTAGTGTTCTACTCCCTTTTTCCCTTGTCATTTGAGCCTTCTCTTTGTTTCCCCTGTTCCCATTTCCTTATCTTTGTATATTTGCTTTTTCCTTGTTCTCCTTATCTCTTCTTCCCTTTTCTGAATCTTCCTTTTTCCCCTTTCCTCTCCAAAGTCTTTCATGGCAAATGGGACCAGAAAGACACTTTCTTCGGAAGAGTGAAAATGTATTCTTAGGGTGTGGGTTTGAAAGGATAAAGAAACTCTCCAGTTCCCTTCTTGTCTAATCTCATACCCTAGGTATAAATAAATATATACAAATGAATAAATATGAATAAATAAAAAATGAATAAATGAATAAAAACATTTGGAGGATTTGATGTTATTTGGAGGGAACAAGGAAGTGGCTTACTTGTTATTTTGTTTTTTTCTTCTAAATATTCCATATTCAGATTCTTTCAGGTGGGAGAGGGAGTTGGGGAGATGGCACCCCAGGGTAAGGCTAGAGGTTGAGCTTTCAGTGAGCCGATAACTTCTCTTCATCACTACCTACGAAGAGCTTGTGTCTTGGCAGGGGTTCATCTAGTAATCATAGTAGAGATTACTTGAAAATAGGAATGGCATAGATTTCGATCTTATCAGGTAAGAGTTAATTTATTAATGATCGTTTGGGATTGTTGGCAGGCATTCTGTCTTTAAACTGTGACAGATAGAATCTCTCAAATTGAGAGGGATAAGTAATTGCAGGGGAGAATAAGGACTTCTTGGTAGTATAGAACATGTTTTTAAGGACTCCACCAGAGTCAGCCAAGACCAAACCAGAGCTCTAACGGAGTTTCAGCTCCAGGCTTTTAAATTAGATATGGAAATCAAAATGCCAGCTACTTGCAGAATCCAACCTGGTTAAATTTCCTGCTAGTGCGTTTCTCTCAGGAGTTCAATAGGTCTTTCCAGCCCGAACAGGCAATAATAACTAAACAAATCACTTTAGGTGGCTGTACTGAGGCAATCTCAAACTTCTTTTGTGCACTATCCTAGTTATTAGAAATTACTTTCCACAGCTAGATGAATTGAGGAGCTAGATAATAAGCTTTGTAGATAATCTTTTTGAGGGAATATATTTAGTCACATGGATTGCAGTGACTGTCTTATAATCGTTCTTTTACTGTTGCATTGTACAAATATTGAATATCTGAAGTCATAACTTGTCCCAAATTCTGTAAGACAACTTTCTTTTCTGATAAACTCCCCCTTTTAGTTCATTTCTCTGCAGCCTTGATTAAAAGTAACAACAGAGCAGACAGTTATATTCATGCCTGACATGAATTTCAACTGATTCTTCAGGCAAGATTAGATCCCTACTTTCATAGAGAAAGTGAGTTCAGAGCAAATGAAGAATGATGGAGGACAAACGGTTCAATGCTATGTCCACAAGTGTTCTTTTAATCATTCAGAAAATGTTTTCAGTATCATAAAGTCATAGAAAATCTTACACATCTCCTGGCCAAGTTCCCTTTCTGAGGAATGAATCCCCTGTGTGTGGTCATCCAGCTCATATGACAAAACATTACCTTGTTTCATTTGAATTTAGCACTATTTGACTGACCTAGTCACAAAATTAGGACTTTTAAATAAAAAGAATTCAAACTTTATCTTATACAATATGTGAAGCAATAGAAAAGACCTCACTCTGCCTTTCCAACTTTTATTACTATTTCAGCCCCTTACTGTCCGTCCCCCCCTACTGTAATTGTCCCATTTCATGAAAAGGTTCTCTTTTCTCCACCCTCTCTTCTTTTCATATTCTATCCATACCTAACAGCCTACATTCTCCATAGAAGTTTTCCCTTAATATTTTGGCTCCCATTGAGCTTTGCTTTTCATAACTCTTACAAGTATTTATTGTCAGTAGTACATAATTCGCCATCTTGGTTTCTAAATGTTTCCCAGATGGCTTTATGTGGTGTTTCCTCAGCAAGCTGATCAGTACCTTTTGAGCAGAGATGGCATCTTATTAAAGCCATTACTAACATATGCATGATTTGATCCATGTGATGGTTTAGAAAACAATTGTTAATTGTTCAATGCCTTATCCCCTCACTGGAATAGAAATTGGAAGATATCTGGGTTCAAATTCTTAAGTTTACTTCCTCCAGGATTAAATGTGAGTTACTGTGTTTACCTTTTAAGCCTCTTTTTACAACCTGGCCTCACTGGGCCTTTCCAATATTACACATTACTCTCCTTCTCACACTTTACAGTTGAACCAAACCGGCTAATCCTCCCACCTCCATCTCCCATCTCTGCACTTTTGCCCCAGTTGTCCTGGTATTCTGGACAAATCATTTCCTCATCTGTAAAATGGAGGTAATATTGCATCTACCTTGTAAGGTGGTTCTGAGGATTAAATGATGTGATCTGTGCCAAGTTCTGTATAAATGTCAGTTATTATTTTTATCATCATTATTGTAAACAGTGTTATAAATGGTTGTTGGGTCCCTAGGCCCATACACAGAAGTCTCTTTAACCCAAAAAGCACTAATAGGATCTCAGAATATAAGAGCCTTAGAGATCAGCTACTCTACTTCATCATTTAATAAATTTGGAAGACGAGGCTCAAAGAAGTTAGGTGGCTAGTAAGGGGTCATGTGGTTATGGGAGAGGTGAGGAAATGGATAGAACACTGAGCCTGGAGTCAAGAAGGCTTGCATTCAGTCTGGCCTCTGGTACTTACCAGCTGTGTGACAAGGCAACACCGAATTCTGCCTCAGCTTCCTCAACTGTAAGTTGGGGATAATAATAGCATCTACCTCACAAGGTTGTTATGAGGATCAAATAAGAGAATATTTAATTGCTTAGCACAGTGCCTGGCACTTAGTAGGTGCTTTTAAAATGCTTGTTTTTCTACCTCACAAGGTTGTTATGAGGATCAAATAAGAGAATATTTAATTGCTTAGCACAGTGCCTGGCACTTAGTAGGTGCTTTTAAAATGCTTGTTTCCTTAAGTAGTAAAACCAGGCTTGGACCCCAGGTTTCTGACTCCAAATCCAGTGTTCTTTCTATTTTACAACACTGTTTTTGATAGTAGTAGTAATGACCTGGTTTTTAAGTTTCAACTCAGGATGCCAAGAATATATCATCCTACCTCTCAAAGACAGCATAGTAGGATGCCTGTGACTTGCAAGGACAAGACAGTTATACTTTGGCTTAGAATCCTCCCTCCCCCTCCCCACCCCTTGTACATCCATACATTCACAGAGAAGATGGGATACCAAACTTTTACTGTTTATACATTATGAGGACTGCCTCCTCTTCCTGTCTGAGTATGGGTCAGACATTCCTTATATAGGATCTTTCTGTATTTATTTTGACCTCACAACCCTTAGAACTGTGCTAGACACATACAATAATGCGCATTGATATTCCTCTTTAAGATTGGCAAGGAGCTTTCCTCACAAATACCCCAAAGCTTATTATCTTCATTTTACAGATGAGGAAACTGAGGAAACAGGTTCTGAGAGGGTCATATCTTGGCATTATTAATGCCATTTAATAAGAATCTCAGGCAGGATTCATCCCCTGACTCACAAGTCCAGTATTCTTTTCTTTATTCTTATGCTCCCTGTCAATCAAGACTTGGTGACTGACACATTTTCTGAACTTGATGTCTTTGATTTTTTATTTCTGTGGGCCAGTTTTGACCATCTTCCAATCATTCTTATTTGCTTTATAGGAATGATCCTGGGTGGGAAGGTTTTCAGTAGAAAACAATGAAATATTGACTTCTTCATAGTGAAGCACCACTTGGTTAAATCCCTGTTTTGGAAGCTAAGGGAAGGAAACATTATCATTGTAAAACTAAAAACGAGAACAACGAAAACATTCATGATCAGCAGCCCCTACTCCATCATGTTTTATTACTGTTGTGATGGGCTTTGATAATGACCTTGTGGATCAGATAGCCTCCTTTCTCTCTTCTTTCCCCCCACCCCCCCCACCACGTGAGGTTACCTAGGAACACGAGAACATCCCCAAACCTTGAAAAGATGAACTTCCACCTGCTTTGTACCAGATGTATCAGTCTGTGAACTAGCCATGAATAAACGTTAACCTGTTTACTTTTGTTACTAGGAAATAGAAAATGAACAGCAGCATATGCTTACATTTCTCTGTTTCCTGGGTGGTTTGACACACCTTTGGTTCAGAAAAGTTCTTCAGCTATTAAACAAAAGGCTATGAAATATTACGTTCATTAGAACTGTAGTCACACTTTGCCTCGGCTCTGTGTGCAGCCCTGGCACAGCAAGCTTAGAGAAAGTAACGTGCACAAACATTACTTATTTCTGTGGCTGTCAACATTTAATTAAATGGGGGCCTTACGTCGTAAGATGTCACTGGTTTGTATCTGTGTAATAAAAGGTTCAAATTAAAATACTGTACAATTAGTTTGCATAGAAAAATGACTTTTGCAGACCTTGACAATAGACAGTTTCGAGAAATAACCGTTGTGTGTTTAAATTGTGCTCCTTAGTATTTTAAACAGATGGCAATGGCTTCTTCTCTTGATTATAACTTTGAGGCATGCTTTACTAAATGGAATCAGCGGGGTTCATTAAGGTCCCATTTGATGTATCAGTATTATAAAAATACCATGTTAATTATCCTCAAACGTTGCAAGTTACCTCCATTTTCCTGCAATCAGAAGATGAGAGAAACCCTGTGAAGCAAATTAGTCCTAATTGAAAGAGGACTGATTAATATTTAAATAAGGCATTGTGTGAGGGATTCTGCCATGAGAAAAATAGGCTGAACATCTGAATTAATTGCATAGCAGGTTAAATTAAATTTCATATAATGGGTTGGAAGATGAGTTGGCACAGTACTTTCGCAGGGTGTACAATGGCTGAAATACCAGCCTTTTCTTTCCCTCTTGGCTGGATTCCATTGAGGTCCTTGTAGCCCTTACCTCTTTGTTGTCTCTCTTTCAATGCAAACAAAGGTACTAACAGAAAATTGCTACCACTTTTTAAAAAATGTTAATCCTTTTTGGGAGACAGCACCTGTCTACATTTTCTCCATTTCTCTTCCACCTTGGCTGTAAAATTGGGAAACATTAGTATCTTTTTCCTTGCCAGGTTTAATGAGGATTGATGTCATAAAATGCTAATGGCTGGAATATAGTTAGAATTGTGCTATTAGTGGGTTATCACTGTCTGACATTTTCACTGCTCAGGAGCATACATGTGGAGCCTGTTTAAAGTGATTGGGTTACTTAAGGGTCCCTGTTAGGGATATTTAATCCAACATAAATTACTTATGCACTTTGTTAGTGTTCAAAGGAAGAGTGTCACGTTGTACATGCTGGCAGTTTTCCAGTCAAGAGCTGTTAATTACTGTACAGCTAGTGAATACATTTTGTGGCAATAGAAGCCAAAGGGGGAAAACTATATCTATATTCCATCTAACTAAAAATGAATAGATGAGAGTGTAGAGAGGGAAAAAATAGACTGGAGTCATTTTTGCCCTAAGGAATTACAGTTCCATTTGTTTTCATTTTGAAAATAAAAACAAATGACAGTATGATTCCCTGAGGGGGAAAGTACTTTAGTTATAAAGCATCCCTGCCAGAAACAAGCTATTATCTATTTGTATGGTGATAAGAAAAAAAAATTTCCAAAGCTTTAATTCAAAATTTCGCATCTCTCTGAAGTTCAAGGTTTGCTAAGATATTATTTGCTAATCAAGCCAGAAAAACCCCCACCAGTGATTACTGAGAAATCTCTTTATGCTTTATTGTTAAAATAATGTTTCTAAAATTCTGCTCATGGAGGTTTGGGGAGGGAAGGTAGGAAGGAATGAACTCTTCTTGATGTAACTTAGAAGGATCTACCAAAGTTTGTTTATTTTTATGAGATCCATTTTGTTCTACATATTGTCAGACAGAGGCAGAATATGATGGGAATTTACATTAATGGTTTAAAAAAATTTATCTTTAGGGACATATAGGAAGCTACACATAGGTAATATGTAAACAAGATGTTCCCACTACTGCCTATTTGTTGAAATAGCCAGAGGCATACGTCATTAGGTTTGCAAACAATCCATTTCCTAGGAAAACCATTTAAGAAGGTACTAAAAAAAAGTGGGGAGATAATCTCCCAGCTTTTTATAAACTAACCTTTCTTTTCAAATTATTGCATTTAACAAAAAGCTTCATTTCCGTAGTCGAGTTCTATGAATTGTGATTTAAATTAAGTTAAAAGCCTTCTGCCTTTTAAAAAAATGAACTCTTTAAAAAATGAAGAATGATTTCTAGATATAGTTAAGTCAAATACATTGCCAGTTGTCCTATTAACAAAATTAAGCCTTTTAGTAATAATATCAAAATGTATGGCTTCCTAAAGAGAGTTTATTGATATGTTGCATATATTGTTTGAAATATATACAGATGCTTATGACTTACTCTAATGTGTAATCCATTAACGAAGCTATGTTTCTGAAGGTTTAAGAGATATTTCTGTTTTGAACATAAACTTGTAAGGATGGATGTTATAGAGTTTAGATTAATAATCCCAAAGAGATAACAGTAAAATCTGAAATCTTCTTTAGTATAACTAATGTAACCATGTGAAAAGCTCAATTAGTCACATTTACATTGAATGGGGATATGTTACCATTTTGAAAATATAAGGTTCTCTATCCACCCCTTGATGAGAAGCATATGTATGTTGGTACCTCCCAATAATCCTAATGGGAATTCACCAGAAATGTCCTTTGTGCACTTCTGGGCAATGGACCAATCTCCTGAGTGTATTATGAGTGATGACACTATTTCAATGAAGTCCATAAAAAATCAGATTGAGCAAAGGTAATAATTCCTCTATAATTGGCTTAATGATGAGAGAGAACATGAAAAGATATAAATCTGTGCAGCAAATCAAAGATATTTCAGAAAGGTACTTAGACTCAAACCATTTGGCATCACTACATATAAAGACAAGTTTTACAAAGAAAACATTTAAATTTTGAACAACTATTAAAAGGATTTAAAAATGGAACAAACTTCTTCATATGTATGGGTGTGTCAAACAAGATTTTAACAGCCTTGAGACAAATAGAGATTTTTTTGTCCAGAAAAGTATATGGATTTCAAAGCCTAAATCGTGATCAGAGGTGGGATTGCAAGATTATTTCATGGTCTGTAGTTCTCTTAACATCTCTTAGATGGATATTTCTGCTGAGTGGAGCAGTATGTGTGTATATATTTTATGATTTGGGGTCCTCTTGCTTACACAGTACTTCAGGAGTGAGCATTATCCCTCTCTATAGTGACAGCTACAATTCTGAACAAGATTTTAAAATCAAGCCTCATAGGATCAAAGAATCATAGTTAAATTTAAAGCTGAAAGGAAACTTATAGGTTATCTGGTCCAAATCATTGCTTTTACAGATGAAGAAACTGAATTTAGAAGGGCAAAGTGATAATGCCTAAGGTCGTATAAGTAGTAAACAGGAAGGAAAGAACCATGAAAGACCTGTCCTAAGTACTTTATAAATATCATCTTATTGACCCTAATAATTGTTATACCCATTTTATAGTTGAGAAAACTGACGTTGAGAGAGGTTAAGTGGCTTGTCCAGGGTCACACAGCTGGTAAGTATCTGAAGCTAGATTTGAACTTCAGTCTTCCTGACTCCACTCCCAGAGCTCTATCCAAATGTACCACCTTGCTGCCTCTACTGAGGAAGAATTTGAACCCATGTCATTTGACTCCAACTCCAGCATTCTTTTGAGTTCACTTGGGAGTGTACAGATTGTTTGATACACCTGGTTTTGTTTTCATCCTGTAAATCTGACAGTAAGGGAGATCAGGTGTGTGGGGAAGAGCTGGGAGTATTATAGGATGTGTTACTACACTGAGATTAGCAGCTTTGCCATTTTAGGCTTAGTTCTCTTTTACAAGTTACACCTGGCTAAGGTTAAGGTATTTATGTACTTCACATAAGTTTTCATCTAGATTTTTCAATGCAGATGAAAACTGAGAAAGTCAAATTGATTCTACTTTGTAATTGATTTCATTTTCTGTCACCACTGACATTTTGTGTAACTACCTAAGTCACATTTCATTTGTCTCTGAGTTAAGTTTGGAAGTTGAGCTTTCCTGTAAATCACTCGTTGTCTCTGAGTTAAGTTTATAAGTTCAGTTTTCCTACTCATCAGTCTGTTATCCCTGAAGGATGCAGGTGGATGTCAGGGCATCTGGTCTGTTACCTCTGAAACACTGTCTGTTCTTCAAGAAAGTCTGGTCTGTTATCACTGTGACACTGACTAGCCATGCAGGTGGATACCACCAATGAGCTCTGCATTCCAAATTTTCAGCCAATCATATTGTGCCCCACATCTGTGATGCTTCTGACTTTGTAACCAATTGTATTATTTTTCTATCTATGATGCTGTCTTATAGGTTTTGGATGCCCCTCCTTTTGTCCATAAAAATGATCTGTCAGCCATCATTCAGGGTCTTAGCTAACTGAGGAGGCTGAGAAACTATTTATTGGCAAATTCACACTTTGCTAATAAATTGACCATGCTTGGAACTTTGTGACTCAGTTTACCTTAAGTAAAAGACAACAAACCAATTGACCAAAGACAACAGCAATTATTTTTTTCCTTAGATAATATATACCTGAATTACTGCTTTGAGGAAATTTCTTGGATAAAATATGCCAAGTTATTGACATATATACAATTTCTAAGAAAACTGTTGCCATCTTTTTAATATTGAGCTGAACCATGGCAGTGGACCTATTAGTTAGTATCTAGATTAGTAATTAGTGTAAATAGCAATTGTTTCTGATTTGGCCAGAAACCCTGAGGGTCTTCTCCCAAATTGATTTTTTTTTTTGACTAGGCAAAAGAAGCCATTCTTTGCCTCATGTCTTAACCTTAATCACTGAATGGGCATTGCCTCAGTCAAACTGAGACCTGGGAAAGACCTTCACTTAAAAAGGCCAAGATTTTCCAGTGTTATCTGGGGCCATCTCCAGTCATCCTGATCAGTATCTTGCCACTGGACCTACATGGCTTCAGAGGAGAAAGTGAGGCTGGTGACTTTGAACAGCTCTACTTCACTTAAATCCAATTCGCTTGCAATTCACAGCATCATCTTCCTGATGTCATAGTCCTCTTGGAGAACAAAGAACAAACAATAACAAATTAGTAACTGCAAAACCTTGTCTGAGTGATCTAATACAAATATATTTGTGGTATCCATTGGTCCCAGCAGTTTACAAGAATTTTGAGCTAGATAAGAGCCTGGCTGGCAGATGTCCCTCTACTTTCAGTATCTTCTGCCATCATTCTAGTTAGGGATAAGGTGGAAGAAATTAAAAAGCAGTTTCTCACCAGAAAAAATGTTGGGACTCTTTGGGATAGGTAACAACTGATATTTTTTAGTAAAGGACTATATCATTGCTCTGGCATTATGAAAAGTTTGTTTGCATTTATTATTAATGATTACAGTAATAATAGTATTTATATAGTGCTTTATGGTTTGCAAAGCCCATTGCATATTTCCTCATTTGAGTCTCACAACAGCCCTGTGAAATAGGTGCTATTATTATCCCCATTTGGCAGATGAGAAAACTGAAGGAGGTTAGGTGACTTTTCCAGTATCATACAGCTAGTAAATATGTGAGGCAAGATTCAAATTCAGGTCTTCTTGCTTCTAAGTTCTGAATTCTTAAAACTATGGAATCAAAGAGCAGATTATAGAGTTAATCTAATTAGTTTCATAGACAAACTTGTAGGATATCATAAGATACTTTAATAACACATCAACTTGTGCTCTCATAATTATAGAGTACTCTGATTTCTCATTTGTATAAAGAGTCAATTAAAGTTACTCATGAAGCCGGGAGGAATTATGGGATATTGTATAAAGAACTAGGCTTGGGGTCTTAGAACCCAGGCTCAAGTCTTGCCTCAGAAACCAACTGGTTCTGTGACCCTGGAGAAGTCAGTTAACTTCTCAATGCTCCCAGGAGACTCTAATACTGAATAATGCAGAACTATTCCTCTGTCTCATTGGTATGTGATCTTTCTTCACCAGGAGTACCCTACACAAATAAAAATCTTAATGGTCTGGGACAACAACAACAACAAAATCTCATAGAGGAATAATAAAATATTGGAAATGGGTTACACTAATCATAAGATAAAGATTAGTGAGCTAATCTATCTCCATGAATGTTAAGCATTTCCTGATCAGATCATTATACGGAAAAATAATCTTTCAGATTTAGAATAAACTACTTCAAACTGAGAAGGCCTTCAATGAGTTAACCAAGAAAGCCTTCTTTATTAATTAATTTGCACTAGTCATTGTGCCAAATTTTCTATAGCTTTTTCAATAATCTTCGGTACTTCCTCTCTGTTGCCTATTATACCAAAGGTATAATTTTTAAAAATAATGACAAAATGGATGTCTTATTTTAAGAAGGTATATTCAGATTATAAATATCTTATACTGGGTTAATATTCATCTGTTTGGTGCTCGGCCCATAAAAGGTACTAAAAATACTTATTAAATAATTGATACTTGATGCAGTGACTTAATGCTGACAAATATCTATTACAAATTACTAATAACCATAAATTCACAACTCAGCTGATAAGTTTTCCACTTGCTAAGACAAATAAGAAACTCTTGGGGGTGAGTGACTTTTAGGATCAGCATGCAATTAAGAGTGTGAGACCAGTTTCACAGGGATTCTTTTATGCCCTTTGAGTGGCAACAGAATGAGTAAGATCCATATAAAGATAATCCTATTGCTGGAGAAAACCTGGGAGGGAATAACAGTGGGTACAAAAAGGCAGTTGGAAACTAGGAAGTTATTGAGATAAAGAGAAGTGTCAAAGGAAACTCTAGGAGTTACCAAGAAGAGGGCAAAGCTTTGCCTCTATGATGGAAGGTGAAGAAACCCTGATCCCAATTATTAGGATCATAGAAATATAAATATAAGGCTGGAAGGGAACTTGAAATTCTAACCCCCTCATTTCACGGATGAAAGAACAGAGGCCCAGAGATGTTAAGGAGCTTGCTTAGAAGGTTTCCCAGCTAATAATTGGCAGAGCTAAAATTCGAACTCAGGTCCTTTGACTCCGGATCCAGTGTTCTAGGGAGCAAAGTGCTTTCAAATCAAAGCATCTTCTATGAACTTCTGTGTTCAATGTCCTGAATTCTGAAGCCAAGGTCAGAATACCAGTGATTTATTTGGACTGACTCCAAGACTGCATCTGGCCTCAGGAACTTACTAGCTGTGTGACCCTGAGCAAGTCATTTACCTTGTTTGCCTCAGTTTCCTCATCTGTAAAATGACCTGGAGAAGGAAATGGCACATCACTCCCTTATCTTTGCCAAGAAAACCCCAAATGGGGTCATGAAGAATTGGACATGACTGAAACAAACTGAACAACAACAACACATCCTGAACTGGTTATATTCTAGATTATAATCTAGAATTATAATTCTAGATATCAGGAGGGTCGTAAAGTATATGACTGGAAAAGTAGGTGGGAGACAGATTGTGAAGGCCTTTAAGAACCCAAACAGAGAATTTTATATTTGATCCTGGAAGTAATAGGGAGCCACTAGAGTTTATTGACTGGGGGGGGGGGGGTGACATGATTAGACTTGTACTTTAAGAAGATAACTTTGACATCTGAATAAATGATGAACAGATGTGGGAATTGACATGAGACAAGGAGACCAACCGATCAGCTATTACCATAATCTAGGTAGGTACTGATAAGGTCCCAGACCAGGGTGCTGACTAGCTGAGTAGTATAAGGGGAGGAGGGAACATGTTGGAGAGATATTACAAGTGAATGGCTATGTGAGGAGTCAAAGGCAATATCTAGATTGTGATCCTGGGCATCTGGGAAGATGATGGCACTCTCCACTAAAAGAGGAAAGTTGAAAGACAGAAGAGTTTACAGAAAAAGATTGTGAGTTCTGCTTTGGACACAATGAGTTTAAGATATCCATGGGATGCGTAGTTTGAGATGTACAATAGAAAATTAGAGATGTTGAGGCTGGAGATTGGATGAGAGGTTGGACCCGGACAAGTAGGTCTCAGAATCTATTACAACCTATAAACTCTCTTTTTAGAAATTTGACAACAAAAAAGAAAAGGAACAAGGTCAGATCCAATTACAACAAACTACAAAGAACTATAGAAGTTCTTCAGTTATGCTGGAATTTTTGTTGAATATTGTATAAGATTATTACACTGCCAATATTTATAAATCCTTTTTTTGTTACTCAAAGGTTCATTGTAATGGTATTTTCTATAAAGGGATTTAAACTGTATAAAATCTTGGGTTCTGGTCCTGATTGTGATGGAGGCATCGTTGTAGGACTCAGGATTTTACCTTCATGTGCCTGTGGTTAATCATCTGTAAAATGAAGATATTTGATGGAAAAGTGGTTTTATGACATTTCTACATTGGTGTAATTCATCTGTAGATTTACTAATCTGCCAGTGGAACAGCAATCTTCGAACAGCAATCTCCTAACAGCTACTGCAGTATAATCAGAATGTCCTGGGGCTTTGAAATGCAAAACTTTCCATTGGATGCTGCTTTTGCTAGTGGTTAATCAAAGTACAATTTGATGAGGAAGGGGAGGGGAAGGAGGAACAAGAGGACCAAGATCAGAAAGAAAAAGAAAATGCCCCTGGTATTAGGTTTATAGATGCCACCAGAGTCCCCAAACTGCCTTAAAATCCTTTCTATCATCAGGAATGTTTGCATATGTGTACTTGGAAAAGGGAGCCTTTCCTGGGAAAGCCAGTGCCCCTCCTGAATCCTATATGGCTCAAATGAAGTGGATTTGTACCTAAAGATCTGAACCTTCACTCATTTGGAGAGGAAAATAAAGAATTGTGTAAACAATGGAAAACAT
This sequence comes from Trichosurus vulpecula, assembly GCF_011100635.1. Lineage (NCBI taxonomy): Eukaryota > Metazoa > Chordata > Mammalia > Diprotodontia > Phalangeridae > Trichosurus > Trichosurus vulpecula. Next base: position 273,721,467 of record NC_050573.1, on the reverse strand, counting down.
TTACTTTAGTCCATGGCACATGGCTGAATCATCCATTCATGACAAGGGATGCTAAATCCCATTTTTCTAAGGGTCAGCTGCCCATGCCAGACATTTATGGGACTGACATGATAGTAGTTCTATAGCTAGAGTCAGTATCCTTCAAAATTTCATATCTAAACAAAGATTATTTGACAAAATTCTATCTATCAGAATGATCAAAGACCTTGGAGAATTTCCATAGTAACATTGGAAAGAACAGTTATTCCAGAAATGCAGACAGCCAAGTCAGAGCAGTTTTTTTAAAAAAAAAAAAGTTATTATGATCATCACTATTTAAAAAAATATTTTATGCTTGATTGGCTTCCCAATATTAGTTAGCCATAGTTGAGTCTTACTTACCAGTAACTTGTATCTGATGTGGCTGTCCTAAGTTGACGCAGTCTAGGAACCTCTGTAAAGTCATCTAATAAAATTAATTAACAGTAATATCATGAATATTATAGTTTTCTTTTCCCATATTATAATGCCTACCATAATTAAATTCCAAAGGTACTTATTATTTGTACCACTCAGGGATTTTTTTGTTATAAAAAATGACAGTAGTTAAAATTTTGAAAAAAAATCAGTAGAGGGTTTTTAAACAATATATTTTATATTACCCTAAGTCAAGAAAATTGATGGGGAAAAAAGTTTGTCACTGTTTTAACTGTTCGACTATAAAGAACAGTATAAAAAATTAGCCTCTGCTTTAGGCACATAATTTATAACCTTGTTGTAACATCGCTAAACTGATTTGATTACTAGTTGGTACATATTAGTAAGGAATTAGTTGTAGGGGAGAAAGATATTTTGTAAAAAGGTCAAGAGAAGGACAGTAAAAGTTCTCACTTGTTGAGCTATACTGCATTTTTAGCCTCAGGTTTGGAAAATGTGCAACTAATGGCAGATATCAATGTTTGATAAGTGTGCTGATAAAAATGCATTGGCATATTGTAGTCATTTGTTTATATCATTTTCACAGTTTAACTACAATTTTCTGAGAGTGGAAACTATTTATGTACACATCATATTCCCAAAGTATAGGACTGGATTTGTACGTGATCTTTTCTATTACGAGGAACTATGGAAAGGTAAGCCTAATATCACTGAATAAATTCAAGAGCAGCACAAAGTTACATATAACCTAATGCACAGAGTATGGTGCCCATTTTAAACTCAGTAGGAATTCAGAGAAGACTGATTATTGGAGGGATAGAAAGAATTAGAATTAGAATCTGAATAGTTAAGGTAAACTTCATGGAAGAAGTAAGATTGAACTTGGACCTTGAAAGAAGGTTTATATATGGATAGTAAAAGGTACTGGATAAAGTACAGAGTTGGAAATTAACATGTTGTATAGGGAGGGTAATGAAGAAACTAGACGGGCTGGAGCAGAATATATAGATTATGGATAAGCGAAGACAAAGTTGGATTCATAGGTCTCTCAATAAATATTGGATGAGTGAATGACCTTGCCATTTTGGTCAGTTTCTATGCATTCCTCCTTTTTTTTTTTACTTTATTAAAATACTGAATTTATTTCACATGTATACTTTGTCTCCCCACCATTTCCATTTGTCTGACCACCACTACTACTATGCCCTATCATAACATTCCATACATACTTAAATGAAGAAAAGGGTGGAGTTCCATCTTTGAAAACTAAACAGGCATTTTGGACAACACATTCTTGGCAAAGTAATCTGGACGACATTTATCAGACACGGTAGCCTCAAATTACGTCTCAAAATTATTACAAAATATAGTCTCTGTGAAGTAAATGGTTCTTTGGAACCATTTCATCTTTTGTGTAAATTGTAAAAAATCCATTAATGATATAATAAGAAGTTGGTAGATAATAATTAAAGCACAAATAGGCTATGATCCCAACCCAGGTTATAATGTTACTTTCCAATATTCATATCAAAAGAGATATATGCAAAGGACTGTAAGACTGTGATTCTTTGTGTGTTTTTTTCCCTACACTTTCAGGTCCAAACTAGGTTGTTATATAAGGTGGTTTTTTTTTTTGCAGCAGATAGAATTTTGTGCCAGAAACAGATAATTTTTTTCTACTGCAAACTATATCAGAATAATTGAAAGTCCCTTAAGTTGTGGATTTTGTCCCTTTTTTTTAACATCTGGGGCAATATTTATTTATTTTGATCTGTGAAACAATGTAATTTTTAGGAGATATTATCATCATAATAAAACAAGGTGGCATTATAGCAAATCACCTACGTGAAATTCAACTCAAGGCCACCCTCACCTATCTGAGATATGGCACAGACTCAGAAAGGAAGTGAAGTAAGTAATTGCAAACAGAACTCACATTTATCTAGTGCTTTAATTTTGATAAACTGCATTCTTCATAACAACCCTCTAAGGTACAGAATAATAATCTCAGAGTTGGAAAGGAGCTGAAAGGCCATCTAGTCCCACCTGATGAGCAGTCATCCAGGCTTTGCTGAAAGTCAGCTATTGAAAGAAAAGCGCACTACCTCCTGAGGCAGTTCATCCACTGAAAATCTTTTTCAATTAATAAAAATCTATTTATTCTTCCTCTCACCCCCAAGTTTCATTGAAAAGGGGGAGAGGGAGGAATACATATTGTAACAAATATACACAGCCAAGCAAAACAAACTCCTTCATTGACCATGTCTAGAAAACATGTCTCATTCTGTGCCAGGTGGAGGGTAGCATGTTTTATCATCAATCCTATGGATCCTCTGGAGAAATGGTTGGTCATTGTGTTGATCGGGTTCTTAAGTCTTTCAGAATTTTTTGTTTTTACAGTGTCATAGAATTGTTCTGCTTTTGCTCATTTCATTCTGCATCACCTCTTATGTCATCCAGGTTTCTCTAAAACTATTTTTTTAATTTTTTTAATAAATTTCTTTATTTATTTTTAGTTTACCACACACGGTTCTACATAGTTTTGAGTTCCAGTTTTTCTCCCCTCCCTCCCCCCTCCCTCCCCAAGACGGCATGAAGTCTCATATAACTGTCATGTATAACTTCGCATTGAATTAATTTATGCACTAGTCAAGTCGTGGAGAAGAATTTTGACCAATGGAATGAATCATGAGAAAGAAGAAACAGAACCAAAAAAAAAAAACCTCAAAAACAAAAACAAAAGAGAAGCAGAAATGACGAGCATGTAGTGTGCCTCAGTCTGTATTCAGACTTTGCAGTTCTTTGTCTCGATGAAGATAGCATTCTCCATCGTGAGTCCCCTGGAGTTGTCCTTGACCCTTAGGTTGCTGAGAAAAGCGCAGTATGTCAGGGTTGGTCCTCACGGAATCCATATATCTGTGGCTGTGCACAACGTTCTCCTGGCTCTGCTCCGCTCACTCAGTGTTATGTTGTGTAGGTTTTTCCAGGTTGTTATGAAGTCTGCATCATCCCCATTTCTTATGGCACAATAGTATTCCATCACCTTCATATACCACAGCTTGTTCAGCCATTCCCCAATTGATGGGCATCCCTTTGATTTCCAATTCTTGGCTACTACAAAGAGAGCTGCTATAAATATTCTTGTACATATGGGTCCTTTTCCCGCTTGCGTGATTTCTTTGGGATACAACCCTAGAAGTGGTATTGCTGGGTCAAAGGGTATGAACATTTCTATAGCCCTTTGGGCATAGTTCCAAACTGCTCTCCAAAATGGCTGGATCAGCTCACAACTCCACCAGCAATGCAACAATGTTCCAATTTCCCCACATCCTTTCCAGCATTTATCATTCTCCTGATTTGTTATTTTAGCCAATCTGACAGGAGATGTGGTATCTAAGAGTTGTTTTGATTTGCATTTCTCTAATCAGCAGTGATCCAGAGCATTTTTCCATATGCCTGTAGATAGCTTTAATTTCTTCCTCTGAAAACTGCCTGTTCATATCCTTTGACCATTTCTCAATTGGGGAATGGCTTGTATTCCTATATATTTGGCTCAGCTCCCTGTATATTTTAGAGATGAGGCCTTTATCAGAGATACTAGTTGCAAAGATTTTCTCCCAATTTTCTGCTTCCCTCCTAATTCTTGTTGCATTGGCTTTTTTTGTACAAAAACATTTCAATTTGACATAATCAAAATTATCCATTTTGCATTTTGTAATGCTCTCTCTCTCTTGTTGGGTCATGAATTCTTTTCTTTACTGTAAATCTGAGAAGTAAACTATTCCTTGCTCTCCCAAATTACTTATAGTATCAGCCTTTACTCCTAAATCATGAACCCATTTTGAATTTATTTTGGTATATGGTGTAAGATATTGGTCTATGCCCAGTTTTTGCCCTACCATTTTCCAATTTTCCCAACAGTTTTTGTGAAATAGTGAATTATTAGCCCAGAAACTGGCCTCTTTGGGTTTATCAAAGAGTAGATTGCTAAACTTGTTGATTTCACCTACTTTTGTACCTGTCCTATTCCACTGATCCACACCCCTGTTTCTTAACCAGTACCAGGCAGTTTTGATGACTGCTGCTGTTTAGTACAGTTTAATATCTGGTGTGGCTAAGCCACCATCTCTAGCATGTCTTTTCATTAATATCCTAGATACTCTAGACCTCTTGTTATTCCAAATGAATTTTGTTATTATTTTATCCAGCTCTGTAAAAAAATTTTTTGGTAGTTCGATTGGTATGGCACTGAATAGATAGATTAATTTAGGTAGAATTGTCATTTTTATTATATTGGCTCAGCCTAATCATGAGCAACTGATATTTCTCCATTTATTTAGATCTGATTTTATTCACGTGAAAAGTGTTTCATAGTTATGTTCATATAGGCCCTGGGTTTGTCTTGGCAAATAGACTCCCAAATATTTTATAGTGCCTTCAGTAACTTTGAATGGAATTTCTCTTTCTATCTCTTGCTGTTGGGCTTTGTCAGTAATGTATAGGAATGCTGAGGATTTATGTGGGTTTATTTTATATCCTGCAACTTTGCTAAAGTTGTTTATTATTTCAAGTAGTTTTTTACTTGATTCTCTAGGATTCTCTAGATAAATCATCATATCATCTGCAAAAAGTGATAATTTAGTTTCTTCTTTTCCTATTCTAATTCCTTCAATTTCTTTTTCTTCTCTTATTGCTACAGCTAATGTTTCTAGTACCAAATTGAATAATAGGGGTGATAATGGACATCCTTGTTTCGCCCCTGATCTTATTGGGAATGCATCTAGTTTATCCCCATTACAAATAATGCTTGTTGATGGTTTTAGGTAGATGCTATTTATAATTTTGAGGAAGGTTCCACTTATTCCTATGCTTTCTAGTGTTTTTAATAGGAATGGGTGTTGTACTTTGTCAAAGGCTTTTTCTGCGTCTATTGAGATGATCATATGGTTCCTGCTAGTTTTGTTGTTGATATGGTCAATTATGCTAATAGTTTTCCTAATATTGAACCAGCCTTGCATTCCTGGAATAAATCCTACCTGGTCATAGTGTATTATTCTCGTAATGAGTTGCTGCAATCTTTTTGCTAATATTTTATTTAAAGTTTTTGCATCAATATTCATTAGAGAAATTGGTCTATAATTTTCTTTCTCTGTTTTAACTCTACCTGGTTTGGATATTAGTACCATATTTGTGTCACAAAAAGAATTTGATAGGACTCCTTCTTCCCCTATTTTCCCAAATAGTCTACAAAGTATTGGAATTAGTTGTTCTTTAAATGTTTGATAGAATTCACATGTAAAACCATCTGGCCCTGGAGATTTTTTCCTAGGGAGTTCATTGATGGCCTGCTCAATTTCTTTTTCTGATATGGGGTCATTAAGAAATTTCACTTCCTTCTCTGTTAGTCTGGGCAGTTTATGTTTTTGTAGATATTCATCCATATCTCTAAGGTTGTCAAATTTATGGGCATACAGTTGGGCAAAATAATTCCTAATTATTGTTTTGATTTCCTCTTCATTAGAGGTGACCTCACCCTTTTCATTTTTTATACTGGTAATTTGATTTTCTTCTTTCTTTTTTTTAATCAAATTGGCCAAAGGTTTGTCAATTTTATTGGTTTTTTTCATAAAACCAGCTCTTTGTTTTATTTATTAATTCAATAGTTTTCTTGGTTTCAATTTTATTAATCTCTCCTTTGATTTTCAGTATTTCTAATTTGGTATTTAATTGGGGGTTTTCAATTTGCTCTTTTTCTAGCTTTTTCAGCTGTATGCCCAGATTATTGATCTCCTTCTTCCCTATTTTATTCATGTAAGCATTTAGGGATATAAAACTTCCCCTAAGAACTGCTTTTGCTGCATCCCATAAGTTTTGGTATGTTGTTTCATTATTGTCATTCTCTTGAATGAAGTGATTAATTGTTTCTCTGATTTGTTCTTTGGCCCACTCATTCTTTAGAATTATATTATTTAGTTTCCAATTAATTTTTAGCTTATTTTTCCATGGTTCTTTGTTACAAATAACTCTTATTGCATCATGATCTGAAAAGTGTGCTTTGACTACTTCTGCCTTTCTGCACTGGTTGTAAGGTTTTTATGCCCTAGTACACGGTCAATTTTTGAGTATGTGCCACATACCACTGAGAAGAAAGTATATTCCTTTTTATCCCCATTCAGTTTTCTCCAGAGGTCTATCATATCTGCCTTTTCTAACATTCTGTTTACCTCCTTAACTTCTTTCTTATTTATTTTGAGGTTAGATTTATCAAGTTCAGAAAGGGGGAAGTTGAGGTCTCCCAATATTATAGTTTTGCTGTCTATTTCTTCCTGTAACTCCCTTAACCTCTCCTCTAAGAATTTGTATGCCTTACCACTTGGTGCATATATGTTAAGCAATGATATTGCTTCATTGTTTATGGTGCCTTTTAGCAGGATATAATGTCCTTCCTTATCTCTTTTAATTAGATCTATCTTTACTTTTGCTTTGTGTGAGATTAGGATTGCTACACCTGCTTTTTTTACTTTAGCTGAGGCACAATATATTTTACTCCAGCCTTTTACCTTAACCCTATGTGTATCCCCCTGTTTCAGATGCGTTTCTTGTAAACAGCATATTGTAGGATTATGGTTTTTAATCCATTCTGCTATCTGCTTCTGTTTTGTGAGAATGTTCATCCCCTGCACGTTCAGGGTTATGATTTCTATCTGTGTCTTTTTCTCCATCCTAATTCCCCCTGTTTATGCTTTTATTTCTCCCTTTCACCTTCTCCTCCTCAACAAAGTTTTGCTTTTAACCGCTGCTTTCCTCAGTTAACCCTCCCTCTTTATTCCCCTCCCTTATCTTACCGTTACCCACTTGCTACTTCTCCTCTTCCTTCTGCCCTCCCCCCTCCCTTTTTCCCCCCTTTCCCTCCCACTTCCCGTAGGACAAGTTAGATTTCTAAACTTATCAGAGTATGTTATTCCCTTCTTGAACTAGATCAGATGACAGTAAAGCTCAAATACTGCTCTTCTCCCTCCCTTCTTTCCCTCTACTATAATATGTTTTTTTGCCACTTCCTTTGGTGTAATTTACCCTTTTCTACTACCTCCTTACCACTTCCCTCATAGCCCTCCCTTTATATCTCTTATTTATATTTTATATCTTTACATCAGTTAATTTATACAGGCATTCACAACCTATGTATATCCTTTTCATTTGTCATAATAGCTGTACCATTCAGAAGAATGACTTATATGTGTATATGTATATGTGTATATATATATATATGTACATAAAAACATACATAAGATGATATAATCCCACATAAAGATGTAAACAACCTAAGCTTATTGGTTAATGAGGTTTGTGGGGTTTTTCCCCCGGTTACCTTTTTATGTCTCTCTTGAGTTTTGTATTTGGAGATCAAATTTTCCATTGAGTTCTGGCCTTTTCATCAGGAAGGTCTGGAATTCCCTTATTTCATTGAATGTCCATCGCCTTGCCTGGAAAATTATGCTTAGTTTTGCTGGGTAGTTGATCCTTGGTTGTAGTCCCAGCTCCTTTGCCCTTCGGAATATCATATTCCAATTTCTCCTGTCTTTTAATGTGGAAGCTGAGAGATCCTGCGTGATCCTGACTGTAGTTCCACGATATTTGAATTGATTCTCTTTGGCTGCTTGCAGTATTTTCTCCTTGAGTTTATAGCTCTGAAATTTGGCTATAATATTTCTTGGTGTTTTCAGTTTGGGATCTCTTTCAGGGGGTGATCGGTGAATTCTTTCAATGACTATTTTGCCCTCTGGTTCTAGGACCTCTGGGCAGTTGTCTTTGATAATTTCTTCGAAGATACTGTCAAGGCTCCTTTTTTCATCATGGATTTCTGGTAGACCAATAACTCTCAAATTGTCTCACCTGGATCTATTTTCCAGGTCAGTTGTTTTGCCAATCAGATATTTCACATTTTTTTCTATTTTTTCATTCTTTATGTTTTGTTTTATTACTTCTTGATGCCTCATAGATTCATTAGCTTCCACTTGCTCAAGTCTAATTTTAAATGAGTTAGTGTTTACATTTTGCTTTTGAGCCTCCATTTTCAAGTGGTTGATTTCACCTCTCAGGGTGTCCTTTTCTCTCTCTAGATTCTGAATCTCCATAGCCATTTCGCCAATCTTTTTTTCCATATTTTCTTTTAGCTCCCTAATTTGGTTTTTAAAATCCTCCTTTAGCTCTTCCAGCAATGCTTTTTGGGCTGGAGACCAGTTCATATTAGCTTTTGAGGTATCTGATGTATCTACCGTGTCATTGCCGTCCTCCTCCATATCGATATTTTGATCCTGCCTGTCTCCATAAAAAGAATCTATTGTCCTCGGTTTTTTGTATTCTTCTTCATGTTTGTTGTTTTCCCTTTTCCTGGCGTTACAACGAATTTCTATCTTTGGGCTCTCTGTCCCAGCTTTCTTATTCTGGGGGTTGTGAGTCTAGAATTATAACCTTCATTTTCCTGAGGTGTGGGGGAGGGGTCTGGCTCCCTGGCGTCTCACTCCCTATGGGTGCTCTCCAGCACTTGCTTTTCAGCAATGGTCTCAGCTGTTTGTTGTTTGAGCTGATGTCTGGCACTTCCCCTGGGGGAGCAAGGTTACGTCTGGGCTCCCGGTGTTGACCCCTGCCGATTCTGCCCCTCTGGGACTAATGAGCTTCTAGTATTTGTCCTGTGAGGCCCCACTACTCTCTCCTCTGTTTCAGTTCTCTTTTTTTTTTTTCCCCGAGGAATTCTCTGGGTGAGGGGGGGAGGGGTTAGAGCCTTTTACCTGGCCATTGAGTCTTCCGGAAGTTCAAGAAGCCGAGTTCCTGGGTTTTGCAAGCGTCAGGAGTGGGTGTTTTCACAGCCGGTGGCGTTGCACTGCCTCTCGTCGCTCCCACAGACTGCCGTCCTGTGTTGGGAGTCCTGGGGATCTCCGCCGGCTTCGGGCGCCCAGCTTTCTCCCAGCCCGTCTCCCACGTGGATTTCCCGCCCAGCCGCTTCCGCCTTGGTCTGGAGCAGCTCCGCACCGAGCACTCTCCGAACCTGCAGGTTCGTTCCTCCGGCCTTTCAGACTCTCCCGGCTCGGAAATTTGCCCCACGCAGACTGCTCGCGGTTTCTGACTCTCTCAAATCTGCTCAAATTCACTTTTTTATGGGAATCTGACAGACCTTGTGAGAGAGCTCCGGTAAGACGCTGCCTTCACGCGGCCATCTTGGCTCCGCCCCTCTAAAACTATTTTTAGGTCATTTGTTATAGCACGATAATATTCATTACATACATAGACCATAAGTTGTTCAGCCATTCCTAATTGATGGGTACTTCATTTCCTTTTTTTTAAATACATTTTTATTTTTTGACAGTTCTAATTGGTAGGAAATTGTTCCTTATATTGAGCTGAAATATGCCATTCTTTACCTCATTTCTCTTCTTTCTGACCTCTCTTAGGACCAAGTATATTCCTGTCAGAGGACTTGCCCCATAGACCAGATGAAGAAACTAAGACTCAGATTAGGTCACTTCCCCAGGGATACACTTTGAATAACCAAAATAGATGTACCACAAGTCAATGCATAAGAACTCAAAGCTCATTGCTTCTAAGGCAGTTTTTTTTAAATCTCCCTTAGACTGTTTACACATGATTTTAACAGAAGTTTCTAGCCTAGGCCAGAAAAGAAGTAGCAAGTTACATTGCGATAAAAGACTGCTATAGGCAAACAATCAAATAGCAGTGAAAAGAGATAACTGACAGGCTAATAGGAAAGAAAAATAAAACAAAAACTACAAAAATCAGACACAAGAATAAAGAAAGCATAGCAGTCTGGGACCATTAAATTTGTACAGGGGCAAATAGTTTTCTATACCTAAATGAGTATTGAGGGTATAACTGCATCATAGACCATTGCAGTAATTGATGTTCTTAATGATAGCCCTGACTAATCCAAAAAATTTTCAACTATGTTAATGGCTAACAATTAATCAGTTCTTGAATTAGATACCATAGAGTAATGACATCATAGTTTAAATTCAAATGATTTCTTCTGATATTTTCAGCATTTCTAAGGATCTGATAGGGTCATTTAACATCATTTGTTATCTCCATTGTTGACTGCCATATGCCATTTAGAAGTAGCATATCAATAATATACTTATATATATATATATATGTATACATATATATATATATATATACATACTATAATATACTTAGCCTCAAATTACGTCTCAAAATTATTACAAAATATAGTCTCTGTGAAGTAAATGGTTCTTTGGAAGATGACACATCATCTTTTGTGTAAATTGTAAAAAATCCATTAATGATATAATAAGAAGTTGGTATATAATAATTAAAACTCACTAACAGGGTTTTTAAGAGTGTCAGTGGATATCAAGCTATTGAAAATTATTAATGAGGTGCTACTCATACATAAAATTTAAGAGTAGAATCTTGGTTTGGTCAACATTCCAAAATACCAATCAATGTCTGACATGTCATATGGTACCATCTTTCTTTTTTTTCTGTCTTTACACTGTCCGTCGGACAAGAGAGTTGAAGCTATTGGTAGAATAATTTATATCCCACAGGGGCAGCTAGGTGGTGCAGTGGATAGAACCCGGCCCTGGAGTCAGAGGGACTACTTGTGTGACCTTGGGAACTTCACTGAACCCTCTTTGCCTCAGTTCCTCATCTGTAAAATGAGCTGGAGAAGGAAGTGATAAGCCACTCCACCATCTTTGCTAATAAAACTCCAAGTGAGGTCATAGAGAGTCAGACATGACTGAAACAACTCAACAACAAATAAGCATTATACCCCACAACCCACTACAATTAACTCTCCGTCATTCACTTGAATATTTTCCATTTTATGAATATCTGCAATAATGTTTTTAATATCCCAGACTGTATTTTTATTTATTTATGGTAAACCTCCAGGTTATATTCCCTATCACTAGTTGTATAATCAAGAAATTAAAACTAATTTAAGCAAAACAGAAACAGATAAGATCACATAATGCATTTTAAATAAACAAATATTTACTATGATGATCCACAGCATTTGGATGATCTGAAATATCCAATCCCTTTCATTTGTTTAACATGGTCTTAAAGCTAGGGACCAGAAACGTGCTGTACTAATCTTTGGCCTACAACTAATGAGGTTGACTATATTTAGCCTCATCTTTCTGGCTTCGTTTTAATGGTACTATAGAGTTTTGAAGTCATTGCGTAGTGAGAGCTGGGCTTGAGGCCTGATCTCTGATACTTGACAGGCATGTGACCTTGTATAGTCCCTTTAGTTTTCTGTATCTTAGTTTTTTCTTTGGTAAAATGAAAGGGCTAATCTCCAAGAATTTTTTTTTGGCACTGATAATCTTTGATGTTGTGGTTAAATGAAAGCTCCCTTGTTCTAAAGTCTGAAGTAAACCTCAGGAAACTTGTTTCAGAGGAGTCATAGTAATATAGCCATGACATATAGGTGTGGCTTGATGGAACTTAACAGACTATCTAGTCTAATGCTCTCATTTTACAAAAGAAGAAGCTAAGACTCAGAGGCGTCATCAGATTATAGATTTAGAACTCGAATCAATCAACAAGAATTGCAAAGATAAAAAATTAACAGACCCTGCCCTCAAGAAACTTATACTCTATCTGCCAGATAATATTTACATTGATAAGTATGTACAAAATAAATACCAGGTAAACTTGGGGGAGGGGGTGTCAGGATGCTACCATTCATGGTGCTCTTGAGCAGAGATTTGGAGGGAACAAGGAATTCTGAGAGGCAGAAGTGAGATGAATATGCATTCTGATCATGCGGAACAGATTGTGCAGAGATGAAGGGACCTTAAAAATCATCTAGTCCAACCCTCTCATTTTACAGATGAGGAAACCAACGCATAGAAAGCATGCATAGGAAGAAGTGATTCATCTAAGGATAGACAGGTGTTATCCAATCAAGGATCCAAACGTAGGTCTTTATGTTCCAAATCCTGTACAAGATCCACGGCATTAAATGGCAATAGAAAATGTCATTTTATGTGTAGACTGTTTGGATCCTTTACCTGTATCCTATGAGGAAGGAGTGATTTTGGTGATCTTTGGGGCAGTCTTTTACCTTGTATGCTATAATGGATCCTTTAGGGAATATTACAGCCTTTATCACCTAATAAAATTTAATGGAAACTTTTAGGAAAAGTTAATAAAAAGGCACTATTAACACAGGCAATGGCTTGGATTCCTCATGTGCCTTTTACACTCCGTATATGCTTTACTCAAGGCCTCTTTTTAAGAGGGGGGAATGAAAAGTTCACGTGCCTTTATAGAGATTGGCACTAGCATACTAGCATCTCCTGTTTTCGGAGAATTCTTTTTCAAAAGTGGGAGGCAGAAAGTTCCTAACCTTCATTGACCTACTTGGCATATCACCTACAAGTAAAAGCTGCTCTGTTCAGTGTGTTAATAGGATAAGTTTCTCTCCAGAATAGGGGGTATTTCAGCTGCCTGGTAGATAAGCAAGGGAAGCCAGCCAGTCCACCAGTGTCTGAAACATTGGCAGTTCATTTATCAGATCTTGGGGAATCAACCTTTTCCAAATCTCTGACAGTTTCCATCCAATTCAGTCATGTTCCAATTAATACAAAAGTGCTAACGAGGGAGAGAATTTCTAAGATTTTTGTGAGGAATAAATGAGATTTCATGGATATAAAAAGGGAAAAGGCAGTAAATGGCCTCACTGTTACAGAGAGAGTAGTAATGGTCTATCTCTAGAATTACCTACATGAAGCTACATTTCCATCTTGGGGAGTGTCTTGACAGCCCAACTAGTATGGCATTGAGTTGGGATTCTGTGGCATAAGGCATTGGGCCCTTAAATTGTGTTATGTAATGATAACTCACATTCGTGTATTGCTTAAAAATGTGCAATTAACTTTCTTTACAGTATCCTGACTCTAGTGCTTACTATTTGTGTGACCTTGGGGAAATCACTTAACCTCTCTGGGCTTCACTTTCTTCATCTGTAAAATGAAGGAGGTTGAATGAGACAATTTCTAACATCCCTTTCATCTGTAAATCTAGGATCCTGTGAATCTCATGAGATGGGTAGTTGAGTTTACTTTGATATAGTTTACATTTTTTATACACATTGATTCGCCATTAGTAGAATGTTAGCTCCTGAGGGCAGGAACAGGTCTCATTTTATTTTGTCACCTTCAGCCCCTCCTAGCCAATGCCTCATCCTATGTGGAAGAGACTTAATAAATGCTTGTTGAGTTGAATTGTCCCCATTCTACAGGTGAGAAAACTAGGACAGCAAGATTCAGTGATCTGTCCCTAATCTCACCGCAAGACAGTGTTTGAAGCAGAATTTAAACCCAGAATCTTGATGCTGATTCTCTTGCTCTATCAACTACAAAATGATACCAACCTATAGAATTCAGCCAAATGCACTAATATCATCTAGTTCAGCCCCTTCATCTTAACAGATGAAGAAACAAAAGCTTGGGGAGCAACGGAGAAAACTGTAAAAAGGTTTTAAGTAAGATTACATAATTATGTATCCACAATCAAACACAAGATTTCCTTTGATATTGGTAAGGATCTAAAAAATCTCACCAAAGCCACAGATCTCACACAGATATATCTGCAAAGAAATACCCATGATTTGAAATGTCATAGTGGAAGTTTTACTGTCTTTATTTCTTGCAAAACTGGGTAACATTTTCAGCTGAACCTTCAAAAATAAATAAAGGGTCTCAAATTTTATTGGCTATGCATTCAGAAGATACATTTCACATAAATATTTTGCATTTTAGGTGTTTGGCATGAAATGCAAGTTAAATACTTCACCGTACATCATTTGGGTTTCTAGTCTGTCCTCTGAGAGCATTACTGAATTCATAACAAGCTAATCAAAACACATTAAATATCTTCCACATGTTTTAATGAAGCTAGGTTCTGTTATAAAATATATTTTATTCCTGTTCTAGTATAACAGCCACATATATTTTTCTTCCTGTCCAAGTGTACCAGGGTGTGGTACCTTGTATTACAAAAGCTTAACATTTTGGTTGCTTTTAAATATACTCAAAACGTGCAGCTTCAAGTAAGTTTTGTTGCAAAGCCACAAGTAAATTGAAAGGGAGAGGACCATTTTTGCTATGAAAGTCAATTCTTAAAGTGTTATATAGCTACAGTGTATGTAATATTAAATCCACTGCCTAGCCAGCATAATAATAACCTGCAGCTTCTCTAAAGTAGAAATAGATTTTATTTGGAGACTTCATTCTAATATAAGTATTTTATACCTACTACATTTATAGTATATTTTGAAGTAAATGTATATATGCTTATATATCAACATCCCTGCAAAGGACAAGACTAACCCCAATTAAATTGGAATTTCGTTTTTGTTTACTTGAGAACATTTTCTTCACATTTAGTCAATTGAGACGCAAATTAAAATTTCCTTTTTGGCCAGGCAATCATTTTGCATTCTCTTCTCCTTTTGACAGTAGCTTCTATGCACTAAGTAAAAAGTAGAATGAGCGCCCTATTTCTGTCTCTTTCCATTACTGTACTGTTCTTCTTGCTATATACTTTTTTTTTCTCTTTGTGCCTAGTGGGACATTAAGGGTTCTGTAATTATTTCGATAAGATCAGGGTTATAGATTTTTTTTGTTCCACTTAGTTGTTCGCTAATAAACCTGCCTCAGTGCTGAAGGCCAACAAATTTCTTATTTAGCAGTGCATTTTGAAAACACAGAACTGAGAGAGAGAGAGTGGTCGTTCATCTACCAGATACAATTTTTCAAGATTACATATAATCTCTTAAGCTTCAGCAAATATTAGTAGAAATGAAAAATGTTTAAAATTTTAAATATTTAAAATAGTAAAACAAATGTATACAATTCTAACCCCACATAATATTGGATCACTATGATTTTAAAGATGAGTTTTTACAGTGATTGACCTCAGCTTCTAATTTTTTAACCAGGGTGGTCCAAGACTCAGTCTGTAGGTCTAAACAATATTTAATCAGGACCCCCAAAACACAAGATATTGTTTAAAATGAAAGCAGTTGTTCACTGAGAAATAATTTCGAATTTCATTATTTTAAAATTAGAAACTGAACCAAAACAATAAAGTGTTCTTGGCCAGTAGTCATAAATAAAAGGTGGAATTTTGCGTGTTAGGCAAAACAATAAGAAAGACATGGATAACTTAGTAAGAGAAAAGAAGTTCTTACAAAGGGATAACATGAAGGGCTGGCATAATAGCCCAATATTTTTTACTTTGGCATCAATTCAATTAATAATAGGGAGTGTCTACTGTACTTTGGTACCTCATGAGCAAGTCAAGAAGACAACTGCAACTATTATATTAGAAGCTCTAGAGCCCATGGGATTCAAAGAATCTTTGCTACATGACTTTGGGAATTCATGACAAGCCCCAACTCATTATCAGGTCTGCAGATCTTTAGGCATGGTGAAGATATTCTGTGTTCCCAAAGAGGTCAAAGACTGATTTGAGATACTTTGGAACAGATTCCACTCTTTCCAAATTCCAACAGTCTATCAAAACCCAAAGTGTAGCATTCTTGAGCATCTGTGATTTAGATTATGACCACTAGACAAAGGTCTGTAACCACATTCGGGTATTTGAAGGGCATCAACCCATTTAAGAATGTCTAAATCTTAGAGTGTTCCCCCTACCTCAACATTTTTTATGTCCTCCATAACTATTTGGGGGCCAACATTAGTATAAATTTCTTGCAAATGGACTCACTGTACCTAAACCATAGAAACATAGGTTTTAGGGCTAGAAGGGATATTCAAGATTATCAAGTTCTTTACCTCTCACTTTATCAAGAAGGAGAGAAGCCCAGAGAGAGTAAGTGAAATATCCAAGGTTACAACAGATGGCAATAAATATTGTACCTGAGATTTGAACACAACAAATCCAGTACTCTTCCCACCTTATTGATTAAACTTCAAAAGTGTAGTGGATGTCTTATAATGACAAATATTTATTATGTGCCAATAGTACTCTTGACAAAGATGTTGGAGTGCTTTGCCGTTTCCTTCTCTGGATCATTTTACAGATGAGGAAACTGAGGCAAACAGGGTTAAGTGATTTCTCAGGGTCACACAATTGGTAAGTGTCTGAGGCTGGATTTGAATTCAGGAAAAGGAGTCTTCTTTGCTTCATGCCCTGCACTCTATCCACTGCACTAACATGAACACAGGTATGCCTCTAAACACTGTAAATATAGTTATGGCAGGGGTGGGAGGAAGCAGAGGTACAGGAGGAGGGAATAGCTAATGGGAGATCAGGAAAGGCATCCTATGTAATTACGGTGACATTCAAACTGAGCTTAACAGGAAACTAGGACTTCTAAGAGTTAGAAGTGGGGAGGGAACACCTACCAGCTATGGGTAAAGGCACAAAGACAGGAAATGAGGAGACAGGTGGGAAGAAGAGCAGGAAGGCCAGTTTGGCCGGCCTGCAGATTGCATGAAAGGGCATAGTAGCAATAAAGCACTTGAAAAGTTTGGTTGGAGGTGGGACATATTTTCATATTAAAAGATGTATCTTTTCAAAAGAATTAATTGGAAAATTAGAAAAACAAAACTTTTAAAACACACAAATAGGAATGACACAAGTTTGCTTTGTAATTTTTGTTGAACTTTGCGGTTGTTAGTATATAATGAAGAACATACACTCTCTCTTTCTCTTCTTTTCTTTAACACATCAAGGTAAGCAGTTGAGGCTGGCGGAAACCAACTGTTTTTCCATTCACCTTATTATTGAGTTGTGGTTAAAGAACTTCCTTTTTAGTTATCAAAAAATCTTAACTAAAACTTCAGTTAAGCAAGGAGAAAGAGTTAACATTTTTAAGGGCAGGGAAATTGTGCTAGACACCTGTTCAAAGTTTGCAATAAAACATTCAGAATAATATTATCTGACAAATTATGGTTTAAAACTAGTATTAAAAACATGTCTTGTTATATTGTCTATCATATATCTAATATCATTATTCATTTCTATTCTTTTTACTTAACTTTTCAAGCATGCATTTCTTTTCGCCCAGTTGTCCTATACCTAACAGATACTTAATGACAGAATTTTATCTTGAAGGTACCATCAGCAAAAGACAAAAATGTAATTAAACATGAGTTTCAAAATGGTCCAACAAAGCTTTATAATTAACCAGCCAGCTACACTACCTGTGCATTTCCTTCTGAGAGGCTGGTATGATGTGGCATTTTAGGATGTTCTTTGAACCAGGGGTTCTTATCCTGGAGTCTGTGAACTCTTTTTAATATTTGATAATTATTTCAATATAACTGGCTTTCAAGATAACTAATTTTCTTTCAGTATAACTGGTTTCTCAGGAAACTTGCTAATCCATTACTCTGTGATATGTAATAGCTATTGAAAAAACCAGAAAAGAAGGGAAAATAGTGCATGATGCATAGGGCAATGACATCGTAGCTTATTTTTAAAAAAGAATTCCATTTGGGTCTAGAATTTTTAGCAGTGTCACAATTTCAAATAACATCTGTTTTGATGTGGCTGAGTAAGGATCTTGGTGCAGAATATAGAAGTACTGGCCTCAGTATTACTCATTGAAAGCATGACTCTTTTCAGTAGAAGGCTGGAAGAGGTATCATGCCACCAGAGATGAAATGTGACCTCTTCAAGGGGGAATGTGTACTGTCCCTGCGGAGTTGCGGCAGGTCCCTGCTAGGCCAGGCTTGATTAAGAAAGAGTCTAATTGTGTATCCCATGATTTGTTGTAATGTCTAGGCTGGAGCAAGAGGTAGAACCTTTTTTGATTGAAGAAACAGATTAATAGATCTGTCAGAGCATAAACTAAACGAAAATAAAATTAGTCTAATATGTAGAGTAATGTTTCATTGAAAATCTTGGGATTTTCAGGTAGAGAAATGGCAAAGTTTTATAAAATGCACGTATGTACAAGCATATTTGTCAGCACATCACAAGTTTTAAATACTTTTTCAGTCATGTTTTTGAAATTGTAATGACTGAGTATGAAGTAGGAAGCACTATTATATTTTAATTGACACTCTAGTTATATGTTTAATAACATTGACACACCCTCAATTATTTTTATATTCATCTTATAACCCTTGTCATGATTCCTGTGGTTTTTAGATTTTTTTTAATTTTAAATGAACTTGATGGGAGAAGTATAATTTGATTTACTTTCAAAATTTTGTAACTTTGAAATAAACACAATTTGATTTTATTATGGTGTTTTTATTATGATGTTAGCTTGACTTGTAGTAATAATTGCTAACACAGTGCTAGGCATTGTGCTAAGTGTGTTACAATTATTTTCTCATTTGATCCTCACAAGAACCTTGCAAAGTGGGTACTCTTATCCCCATTTTACAGATGAGGAAACTGAGGCAAATAGAGGTTAACTGACTTTCCCACAGTCAGCTAAAAAGAGAGGGAATTCAGATTTGAATTCAGGTCTGCCTGACTCCAGGCCCTGCACTATCCACAGTGCCAGTCTGAAACATTTGTTCATTGTCATTGTGATCAAACTGAATGTAGGGAAACATCTTTTGACTGTGTTAACTCTCTTCTTTTGGGATTTTTGAGCAAGTGTTGGGGGAAAAAACTTATCAATAGGGTAAAACAGCTAAACATAAATAGAGGATTAATTGACTTGAGATCACTATAGCTGCTTTACATGTTAGTCTTTCCTTAGAAGTGCTATTGCAGTCAGTGGCTACTAACTATACAAAGACTTTGTTCTGAACCCAAATGTCATTTCTTGATGGGCCAGGTTTATTATTTGAAGGTTTTTTTCCCCTACCATGACTGTGGGTCTTATTACATACAAATGCAAAACAAATATCCAGTGCTATGCTTCATGCTAATTCCTATTCCTTTGCATTTCACAAGCAGGGCTTTTAAGCAGTGAAGAAGGTTTAAGAATTAGATTCTTTAATGCATTGACTTGTCAGATCAGCTTGTAGGTAAAAGATCAAATAAAGCAAAAGTTTTTAACTTTGGCAGTCAGGTGAAGCCTGTGAGCGCCTTTGCAGAAAGTTTTAAATACATAAAATGTAATGCATGAGAATACAGAGGAAAACAACTTTATTGAAATCACAATTTTTAAACAACAAATTAATGTAACTCCTGGGAAAAAAAGACAAAGATATATTAGAAAAAGAGGAGCTGTTTAGATTTCTTTATCAAAACAAAACTCTTCCAAAACACCTTTTCTTCACCTAGAATAACTGAGCTGCTGTATGAGATCCAAGTTTCCATGCAGAGTATCCTGCACAGGTCCAGCATCCAGTAAATGCTAGCGACTGCCTAGTTGAGGGAATAAAGCCTCAAAAATGAATAACTAGTGTTGCAAATGACTTCCACACACAAATCATTGTGGTCTTATAAATATGGATTTTTAACCATTTGTTTTGGTGATTATCAGTATTCAGTATAGTAAAATGGGAGGTGTAGAAGGCTGAAGATGATCTTTAAAAATTCTCCCACTGAAGGCTGAAATAAAATGTGAGTCCTCTGTTCCTGGTTTTGTTTGCAAGTGTTAGCTCTGGTGGTGGGGCAGCCATTAAGAAGCTCAAATGACTAAACCACTCAAACTTAGCCTCCCCATAGCAATATTTGCACATCCTGGTAATTCTGCTGCTCTAAGTCCCATAATCACCAACCGCAGTACATTAAAAGAGTTGATTTTTCATTGTCTTTCTAGCTTTCATTCCCCATTTTTGCAATCATTTTTATAGTGTTTGTTTTTATTTCAGGGTTAGTCAGCTATTTATTTCATTAGCACAGAGCAAAGCAAACCAATAGATAAAGAACTGTCTTTCCTCCCTTCCTTTCATAATCATTTCTTTTTTTAAGTAATAAATTTACATTTTATAATCTTAATCATGAAATTGCAAATGAAATCAGTTCTAGAAAGATTAATCCAGGCGTGCTCACAGCTGTGAAGATTGTGGAAATAAATATCATTTTGCAATAATGTATTCTTGACAAAAGGCATAACAAAAGAATGATTTCTATTCAGAGATAGTGGGTATATTTATTTTGCATGTTGGGGGAGGGGTAGTGGTCTCTTGCTTTCGACCCTGACCTAGTTTTGTAGCTGCTTATTATTCAGCTATATGTTTGAGAAATCTCTGTAATTTAATTTGGCATCCTCTTCTGCATGTCTGCACCTAGCAGTAGGTGCTCATAATATTAGCAGTGTCCCATGCTGAATCATATTTATTTTAAAAAATCCTAATGTACTCATAACTCAGAAAGAAACTGTTAATTGTTACCAGGGAGCTGCCTGATTACAGACTGGATGTCTCGTCCAGGGCCCTGCCATAATTAGTAACCACTGTTGACATTTAGATTTAAATTGAATTTTCTTCTAATTAAACCCAGAGGGGGTTGATCCTCTCAGATGTACAGGTTAATAAAATTAGTCAGAAACTGTTAAACAGTAAGCTGAATTCTCCAAGAGAGCTGTCCCAATGTATTGTTAAGAATTCTGTAATTAATATTAAGAGCATTCATTAGATTTGAATTGTCTTTTTCTGTTTTGAGTTGCATATGGTTTTGTAGTAGTTATTTCTTTAATTAGGTCTGTTTCCTTTGATAACTTTAGTATTAGTAATTTCTCTCATGTTAGTAAATTTAGAATTATCAGTACTATAGCAATGATCCACTATTCCATTCAGTTATGCATAATTCACACTACCATCTTTTCTAGGTGTACTCAATGAATAATAATAAATGCTAAAAATAAATGTCATAGTGGAATGAAATTTTGGAACTCCAGACTACTCTTAACGGACTTCTATTCATCGCTGCTCTTGCGACAGTGATATTTAAGCTGTGGGCAGGTCATCAGAATTTTCCTCAGTCTGTTTTCCTATTGATTCTTTACAGGTTTTTGCCTAGCCAAAGTGATTTTGATGGAATCTCAAAAGCTTATGGTTTGGATTGCTTTGTTCTGGTTTTAGGAATTGTTTTCCAATCTACATCAAGACACATTTGATTTCTCAGACTTCTAAGGGGAAAACCGAATAATCTAGCAAAGCTCCCAGGACCTGGCAGGGAATTTCAGGAAAATAATTAGTAAAAGGAAGTGAAATTGGTGATATTATATTGGAGTATTTGGCTGCTGTCTTTTGATAGCATTTAGATCTTTGAGGAGCTTTTGAGGGAAACAATTTGTAGTCACTTCTTTAACAATGATCTCATTTATGACTTTCCATGTGATGAGTCATGGTTTATATACATCCTTGAGAATCAAGCAAAAATTCACAACTCCACAGAAACATTGTTTAGTGGAGAATTTTTTTTTAGGGGTGGTGGGTTCCTGGGCATTCCTAATCATTGAGCCCAGAACACAGTAGTGCTTTAAAAATGCTTTTTGAATGATAAATAGCATCCTTCTGCCCCTTAATAAATAGCATTTCCTAACTAAGCATTAAATGACTAATATTTGTTTTTCTCTTACTTTGCTTCTGAAACACTGCCCTTTCTTTTTCCTCCAAAAAATCCCACAAAGGAAGTCAAAAGCATTTTTCAGTGTACATGAAAAAGAGATTTCAGAACGTAAAAGATACATACAAGATTTGGCAATATTCCTCAATCTTACAAAAGAGAGGCTTCATTATTTTATGTACCTCTTTCTTCTTAATTTCCTAAATAAAACAAACAGAAGGAAACAAGATGACATTTTTTTTTGCTCAGTCTACTTAAATAAATTGAATTAAATAAAAAAAAGTTTCATTCCACAATTAGGTTCAGATGTCATGAAAGCGATGAATACATACATACACATTTGCAGGTATCACTCACACTAAGTAAATTTCTCCATTCTCCTTTTCCTTCTCCTCTTCCCTCCCCTTCTTCAAAAAAATCATGAGAATTAGCATATTTTTTAATGTAACTCAAAGACTCAAATGGCTTCGAGGCTGGGATACATAGTGGATTAGATAGTGGTACCTACTGGCAAAATGTGATATTGCAGAATGGTTCTATTATTGTAAAAGTCTAGACCAAAGAGAGTTAGGGGTAGGGCAAAAACCTGGGGTCTTTAAGTGAAGAGTCGTAATACTTCTGGGAACAGAATGAATTCCTGTGGCAACATTGAGTAGCATCCTGTGGCTTAGAGGAAAGCCTGGAATTAAGACAGTATCACTGTGCTGAAAAGGAGTAATGAACTAGTAAATATAGCCCACAGGTTCCCAGAGGAGTAAAACTTAAGAGTGCTCACCTAGCATGGGTCTAACTACTCTCTTAATCCTGTTCTCAACAATTGAACAGCATGGTGTAATGAAGATGTGCAGGACTCAGATTTCTAAGACCTGGGCTTTAGTCCTAGTTCTTGTAAGCGGATTTTTGCGGTTTCTGGGTGCTGGACTTATAAGTAAGAAAAACCAGAGTTCAGATCCTACCTTATACACAATAGTTGTGTGACCCCCAGGCAAATCACTTAATGTCTTTGGGCTTTGGTTTCTTCATTTGTAAAGTGAGGATAATAATAACACCTACTTCACTCATGAGCATATCATAGGGGATAAATGAGATCTCTCTCTCTCTCTCTCTCTCTCTCTCTCTCTTCCCACACTTTCTCTCTCTCTCTCCCTCCCTCTTTCACCCCCTTTTTCTGTCTCCCTCTCCCTCCCTCTTCTCTCCCTCTCTCTCTCTCTCCTCTCTCACTCACTCACTCACACACACACACAGCACTTTAAAAACTTTTAGAAGTAGCAATTGTTGTTATTTTTGTTGTTACCAGTCAGCATCGTCTTCATCTTTCTTGTCCTAGCTCCCTACATTGCAAAAACTAAGGAGTGATATTATCCCAAAAGTTTCTTCTGTCTCAGAGGTTCTATGATTTACAAAATCAATTGTAAAATAGGTACTTTTTGGAAACATACTTCAAAGCATCTATTTTTTTTTGAAATGAGTGGAACAATTAGTGTCAGTGCACCATGGAATAATTAATTTCATCAATATTTTATGGTAATTGTCTTTTATTTTGCCCAAAAGACTTCCTTTCTTTTTACTTGATATTAGCAGAGAATGTATATTACTCATTTATCTTAGCAAGAAAAATTTTTCAAGGAAAGTTATATAGTTGAGCTTTCATTAAGGACACAGCCATACTTAGACAAAATAAGAAAAAAAGCAAGGGTAGTTTTTAGCATTCCATTTTTACCAAATGGTCTTAGCTACTTCTATTTTCCCTCTCTTTCTCAAGCAGCAACTCCAGGTGTCCCATCACCCCAGACCTACACAGTGAGGATCCCCAACCCCACCACCCCACTGCTTATTGTTTCTCTGCTTCTCCCCTCACATCTTAATCACTCAGGATCCAAATTTATAATGAGCTGATGTGTGTTAACAATCCAATGTCTTGCCACCTAACATTCACATATTAACTATAGTCTCTGAAAATTTTCACACACTTATTAGCCCTATCTATCCTTGTAGGACTTTTGGTATTCACAGTGCATTGAAGTCATCAATTAATCAACAAGCATTTATTAGCGCCTACTATGTGCCAAGTACTGTACTAAGTGCAGAGGAATGTAAAAATAAAAAGGTAAGAACAGTCCCTGCCCTCAATGAACTTAACGTTCTTAGGAGCGAAATAACATGTATATATCTATAGGTATTAATAAGATGCATTAGGTATTTATATATATGTATATATATGTATGTATTATAGGCATTAAACATATATATATAATATAGATGATAACATCTAGGTATTAATAAGATATAGATATTAATAACATGCAAAGCAGACATGAGGCAACCTTAGATGAGAAGGCCCCAGCAATGGGAGGACTTAGAAGGAGCTCCTGAAGAAGATAGTAATTTAGTTGAGCCCTGAAGGAAGCTAGGGACTATCAGAGGCAGAGATTGGAAGGCAGAACCTTCTAGGCATAAGAAACAGCCTATGCATATAAAGGACCATGTTTAAAGAAAGGCAAGTGTAGGCCAGTATGGCTGGTTGCCAGGGTTTCAAATCGATCTTCAATCATGAATTTCCCTCCATGGCTTTATGCTTACATTATTAGTGAATCTCTGGGCAGATATAGTTCCATTGAGTCCAAAAAGAGATTGTTACTTTGCCTGGATTAGAAAGAGCATTTTCCACTAAGTCTCTTGGGTAGAAGAGAGAAAAGAGAGGGCACAGGAGAAACTTTGAAGGATAAGCTAGGTCCAGAAAACCAAATTCTGCTTCTTGTTAAGAAATGTGTCCATCTTCCCCTCTGGCAGAGCTATGTGGTCCCCAAAATTATAAGCAACCCCTCTGACTTCGTGGCCTAAGATCTGTTGTTCACATGCTTCCCAGCGATAATAAGGGATAGTCCTGCCACAGAAAGGGATGAATGTGAGAGGGCAATGATCATCTCTTAAGGATAGAAGCCTCTTTTTGACAAATTAGTCCTCTTGCTTATGACATATACTAGGAGATAGGTTATTTTTTTCCCATTGAGGTTTGTGATTGATTAAAATGGTGTTGTCAATGCAGTCAGACATCTCTCACTGCCTCCTTGGTTTAGACACAACTGTCTCCCAAACCCTAATTCCTTATATCCTTTTGACAAATGATAGGCAGAGGTTGTTCTTGAGGTGGGTGAAGGGTTGACTTCACAAATATAAAGGCAAAGTTTAATGTGGATTAACTGAAATTAGAGTGATAGTTTACACCCAGGTTATTCTTAAGATTTTTAAGCACTGTGTCACCTCCCATCACCCAAGGAAAGAGATCTGTATTTAAACTAGCTGAAATCTCTCTTCTCATAGTTGTCTCATGCCTCATTGCATTTCAGAAAGTATCTATGAAATGTAACTTTCCATCATATCCTGACTGTTATCATTTTAATTCAGCTAATAGGTTTTGTCCTAAGTGCTCAAGGGCCAAAAGAAATTAGACTGGTTTTTACAGAAACAACATATGTATTAGAAACTGGCCATAAACTACCTCTATTGTTTTTATTTATTTTATGAAGAACTCATGTTTTGGTAGAACTCAAAGTATATTTGCTACAGAAACATTTATGTGTTCTTTCAGTGTAATAAGAAAGAGTAAAAGAAAATGAGGTTGTCTAGAAAATAAAAGGAGTTGCATTAGTCAGTGGACATAAGGAACATTTCAGCTCTTACTAACCAAATGGAATTGGGGTAGCCTCTGGATTTTGGAAGATTACATGGAAGATGGATAATGCAGGCTTTTGGGGGCTCCAGGGCTATAACATTTTACTTCTTTTCCCTCTTTCCGGTTTCCTTCAGGGTGGTGTGTAGAAAATGTATGCTTCTGAGGTAATTTTCTAACTTGTGTTATGACTACAAGTTCTATTAAGATCACTACCATTTCCAATTATATGTATTAGGTAATATTGATACACATTTTGAACAAGCTTCTTGGATTCTTCTTCTATCTATACCACTATAATCTCCTTTGCTTTTCCACCCATCATTATATCTTACAACTAAATTTGCTTTTTATGACACATTTTTCATTGTTTTATTTCTCACTTCTTACAAGATTCTTCTTCCCTTCTTGGAGCTGTTCCATGTTGAGGATAGTCACCTTCACCTGAATGGAGGTCAGATGGGAAGGGGTTTGGTGCTGACTTTCCTGTTAACTGCTGTGGTGGGTGTGCTTGAACATACCTCAGGAGAAGCCTCTTCTTTTTCTTCCTTGACATTATGTTTAATTCCTAAACAGAGTATTCTCCTTAAAAGGTGGATAGAGTATTGAATTTAGTGTTAGAAAGACCTAGAGTTCAAATCCTACCCCCAGATGCTTACTAGTTTCATGACCCTTGGCAAATCTCTTAAACTTTCTGCCTCTCCGTTTCCTCTTTTTTAAAATGAGTACGTTAGATCTCAATAGCTTGTTTTAAAAAGGACCAGAATTTTAGAATATTACCAAGGACGGTGCAAATTGTCCGGTCCTTCTAGTGTTAAATCCCTTCTAGACCTAGATCTCTGGTCTCTTTGATGGGGTCTTTGTTCTGACTCTGTGTCAGATACCTGACTACTGATGTACCTACCTATAGCTTTTTAATTTTCCCCTTTTTACATTTTTGGTGTATTTTATTTTATATGATTTCATTTACTAATAGATGCTCCCTTTCTCTCACCCCTTAAACTAAAAACAAAAGAAGGGAGAAAAAAGCAATTCCACAAAGCAAACCAACAGATCAGTCCAGTCCAACACAGATCAAACCATGACACCCCATTATTTAAAACTTTTCAGAAGTTCCCTGTTCACCCTAGGATAATATATAAAATCCTCAGTTTGACATTTAATGCCCTCTACCATCTGGATCCCTCATCATATTTCAGTTATTTCATGTTATTCCTCTTCATATATTTTCTGTTTCAGTCAAATTAATCTGCTAGCTATTCCCAATACAAGATAGTCCATCATCTACCTTCATGCCTTTGCAAATCTGGTACCCTATAT